>NC_030426.2:21148698-21416198 GCF_001660625.3 Ictalurus punctatus | reverse complement strand
TTTTTTTTTTTTCTTTTCAATGTTTTTTTTTTATTTTATTTTATTTTTTTTAGGAACACGTTAAAGAAACGGTTCCCTGAGAGAAAAGATCTGCTTCCTGATACTGTACATCAACATTGAAGAAGAAGAAGAAGAAGAAAAAAAAAAAAAGGAAAAAAAGAAAAAGAGATGAGTCTGGACATTTGTTCAAGTAGTACACGATCTCGCGAGGGAAATCAAAATGGAGGTCATTATATTCACAGATCACAAAAGACCGAGGATGAGAGGGAGTCAGCGTACAGGCAAGTCAGCAGTACTGCTTGGTAGGAAGGATCAATAGGGGGCGCTCTGCTCTCAGTGAGGAAGGAGGCGCCGTACGGTTCCGTGACAGCTTCCGGCTTGTTCTTCCACTTTGCCTAGCGTGTTTTCCTCATGAGGGAAAAGATAGCCCTTTCAAAAACATCCGTTCCGGGATGAGTGAAAAGTGAGGACGGGTTAAAAAATTGATGTTAGTGGTGAGAAATGAGATGTAATGCGATGATATGATACGATATGATATGAAGAGAGAGGAAGGAGCAGCACGGTGCAACCCTGCACTGCACTGCAGGAAGGCAGGGACTACCTTCAGATATGCATAGAGTAAGAAAACAGAAAGCACTGACGTCTACTAGAGGTTGGGGATTAGTCAACATCTAAACATCTTGGTGTAGAACTTAATACAAGCGCACAATAAATACGTATCCGTCGACCACATCCCATGTACTTCTTCAACTCAAAGCATCCGCGTATCCCTTTAAAAGAAGACGGGCGACCTCTAATAAACCCAATGATGCCGTGATGCGGTAAAGGCTACGTACAAAATGCGCAGAGCTCTCATCTCTAAACGGTAAAAACCGCCATAAATCACTAGGTACATATAGAAAAAACACCAGCATGTCCAAAGACAAGTAATAAAATTACCCTGTATTGCTTGTGTAAGATTCGTAGAAATCTTAGAAGTACGTCGTTCTAATCATTAGTCATATTGTCAAAAAAAAACAAAAAAAACGTATTGGAAGTATGAGTCAGGAAGATTGAGAAGTCCATAATGTTAAAAACAAACAAACAACAACAACAAAAAAACACACCACTGCTTCATTGCTTTCAGTGTTAAAACCTCTGCAGTGCAAACTCCAACGGTTAACATGAAGCACAGCAGAGCGAGTACAGAAGCAGGTCTCGTTCGGTATCGTGTATAAAAGATTGACCGGTGCAGCGTTTTCCTCTACTGCAACAGTCTTGTGTAAAAAATAGTCTGAAATTCTAGTCTCACATGTGGACTCACAGTTAAGGCAAGCGTACAGCACAAAACACGTCTTGATGTAGCCCCAAAATGTCTGAAATGAATGTTTACGTTAGCGTACAAGCTAACATTCTAGAGCCTATATCACACTAAGCCACTTCCGCGTCATGAACTAAAAACACACGATCAAATGAATGCGTACCGTCGCTTCTGATTTAACACCAGCAGCAAAATATTCTCCGTTCCAGCATTTACACCACGGTTCAAAGCGTATCGCAGTCAGAGTGTGGCGTATTTTACACAGTTCTTACTTGCTGATTAGCCGTTGTGGTCCCTCTTACAAAAAAAAGGTCCTTGAGGTCTCTATCCAAGTTAAATTACACACGAAATGTCCAGCAACTGCAATGACAGATAAAATAAAGTGGGGATTCCACAATAAAATGATAAAAGACATTTTATAGAGAAGTACTAACTAGCTAGCCTACTAGCTAGGCTTAGCGACTCTAATTAATCCTGCTAGCTACTCCAATTACAATCCTGCTAGCTACTCCAATTACAATCCTGCTAGTTACTCCAATTACAATCCTGCTAGTTACTCCAATTACAATCCTGCTAGCTACTCCAATTACAATCCTGCTAGTTACTCCAATTACAATCCTGCTAGTTACTCCAATTACAATCCTGCTAGCTACTCCAATTACAATCCTGCTAGTTACTCCAATTACAATCCTGCTAGTTACTCCAATTACAATCCTGCTAGTTACTCCAATTACAATCCTGCTAGTTACTCCAATTACAATCCTGCTAGCCAGCTAGCCAATTTTAGTTGATTTATGTTTACTACAACAGCCTCTTTTTGCTAGGCAGGTTATTGAAAAGCAGCTGGTTAGATTTAGAAAATGGTTACACTTTTTCTTAATGTTTAACAAAAAAAAAAAAAAATGAAACTGATTTCAAGATAAAGGAAGTAAGATAGATGTCGAGTGATATTCATGTAAGCAGTAGTTTTCAGATAATAGAACAGTATCTATCAGTCCGTACAGGAATCAGTAGAGGTTTATTCTGAATGTTGAGGCCAAAAACGCTTGATTTTTGGTGCGACTTTTTAATTTTTTTTAATTTGCGATGCAAGTCGCAGAGTTTTTGTGCTTTTTTTTTTTTTTTTTTGCGGAAATCTACTTGAATTGGTGAAATTGCAATCGCAATTTTCTCACAGTGATGTCTGTTGGTAAATGAGACCTTTTCGCTGTACTCATCTTCGACGCACGTGAATCAAAGAGGGCTTTGGCTGAATGCGTGTTGTGATGATGTCACGTGACGCGTATTGGCCGGAATAGGCGGAAAATCTGCGGTAGATTTGAACAATTCCACGCTTCTTCGAATTTGCTTGATTTTGCGTTCGTTTCTGCGAGGGACCGATCTATAGCATGAGAGGGGGTCTGTCATGGTCACTACGCCATTTGCATTCATCACAGTCCTCCTAGTGCAGGAGTTGGGACTAATCACAACACAAAGTGTTGTCTGGAAAATTGTCTGGAAAAAAAAACTTCTTCAGTTCATCTTCTCTGAGATTACTGATGGAATGCTATGTTTTAGGTTTATACCTTCTAGCAAAAAAAATCCTCTTGTAACGAACCCTAGATCATCTCCTGGCCTCATGCTGGCTTAAAAAAAAAATGATTCATGCTCTTTTTGTCTTAAATCTCTGACGTCAAAAAGTGTTATACAAAAATAAAACCGAATTGAATATAAAGCTATTTCTGTACTCGGATCTCTTGACTACAGGGCTTTATTACATTCGAGTCTGGGTCATACAGGGACGAGTGTTACAGAAATAAACGAGTGCTCATTAATCTTGTAGTCTGGACCCGGATATGTGCAGGAAGCCTGCACGCTCAGATCAACTCAACAGTTTCTACTGTCATGTCAAACAACGAGCTCATGAATATTTGATAGTGCGCTGTGATCTACAGTTAATCTCTCAGACATGTGGTTAACAGTCGACGTGGTTAACGGCGTCACCTTTAGTAGGTTATATACAACAGATACTGCACATCAGCTCAAATCTGATTTCAGCAGGAAAGATTTCAAAAGCAAACATTCAAGGGTTCATGTATATTTTGTTCATTTGTTTTTTGTTTTAAAATGAAAACATCCATCCGTCCATTTTCTATACCGTTGATCCTTACTGAGTCGCGGGGAACCTGGAGCCTATCCCAGGGAGCAAGGCGGGGTACACCCTGAACGGGGTGTCAATCCATCACAGGACACACTCACACACATATTCACACACCCATTCATACACTACGGACACTTTGGACAGGCCAAAGAGCCTACCATGCATGTCTTTGGACTGGGGGAGGAAACCGGAGTACCCGGAGGAAACCCCCGCAGCACTCTACACACACGCAGAGCAGGGGCAGGGGCAGGGAACGAACCCCCGACCCTGGAGGTGCGAGAAGAACGTGCTAACCACTAAGCCACCTTCCGGCCCAAAATTTAGAACAAAAAATAATAATAATCTCTAACAATAAATAATACAAAAAAAAATTGTCTCGTATTTCTCCTGAAATAAACCAGCAGGATATTCCAGGTGCTGCAATATAAGAATACTGTAATTACCCACTATTTATAATCTGAAATAAAATGTAATAAAAACAGAATAAAGCCTGTACGGTCTGTAGCCTACATGTACTACCAGGTTGACTCTGTTCACACTGCAGTGTCCTTCAGTCAACAGGTTTTATTTTTAGACATGTGGTAAAAGTGGTAGAAATAATTAAAAAATGTGTCAATGTTTTATTAAAAAAAATATTTTACAGAAAAAAAATATATTTTAGTGTAATACAACAAAAACTTCTTTGCTTGTTTTCCCCTTTTCAAAAAAAGGAATTCACGGTTGTATTTGTATGTGGGTTTTAAACTTATTACTGGCCATGTGACTCAGTCTGTCCGTCTGAATCAGCTTTCATTTGTTTTTATTAGAGACGCAGCGATGTATCGGCCGATAATCGGTTTATATTTTAGAAACATCCGATGATCAGGGTTGATTATACCCTGTCAGGCAAAAGAAGGCGGGAAAACACATGGATTTCGTGCTGTGTGTAAAGATGATGTGTCTTGTGTGGAACGACGATAAAACTGCAGTTTGTGATCTCTGTAATCTCTGCGCTGAGCAAATTTTACACCGGACGCTGCAGCAGTGAAGCGGGAGTTTCTGGTCAAAATTTTTTTTGACGTGCTGCTCATGCTGAATTAAGGCGACAGAACACCGTTGAAAGATTTAAATGAAGACGAGTTGACAAAAAAGTATATATTGCACAGAAAAATATATTGGTAGAGTAGTGTATTTCATATCCAGTTAATGTTAATATATAAAGTTGATATTATATATTAGCAGTTTGATGTTCAGTGATGAAGTAGAAATGCTTTTGTTAGTGGAGAGTGAATGTGAGACTAACAGGAGGATATTTTTTTTTTTACAATTCAGTCAATGTTAATATGAATTAATAAAATTCAATAAGTTAAGAAGTCTTACGTTAATCTTCAGAATTGAGTTCATGTGTTAATGTTAATGTGAGTAAAGTGTGTTCTGTTCATGAGACCAGTTACTGTGGAACAACTTGTTGAAATGGAGAGAATAAAGTTTATATTTGCATTTCTTTCAGAATTGTGGAATTAATTATTATTCATTTAAAAGAAGGCATAAAAGGCAGAACTATCGGTATCGGCCGATATCACTCTGAAGAATCGGTTATCGGTATCGGCTGAGAAATTTAATATCGGTGCATCTCTAGTTTTTATTCGTCAGAGCTCTAAGACAAGCACAGCATGAATGAAAACCAGTATGATAATGTCTAACATCTCCATCCTGCTCAGTTTTCCCCCCCTTTGCTCTGTATATGTTCGTATGTTGTACAGTACCGTGTAAGAGTTTTAGGCACATGCAAAGAAATGCATGTTGAGCAAAGATGTCTTCAAAATAATGAAGTGAAATGTTTCTACATAAAAGAATACTACAAAGAGCAATAAACAGTAATAAATGAAACAAAGTCAGTATTTGGTGTGATGACCCTTTGCTTTAAAAAAAAATCATTAAATAGTGGTCTCCGGTAGAGTTAGTGCAGGTTTATAATGAAACGAGCTGTAAGTGTTATTGAGCATCTTGCAGAACCAATCACGGGTCTTCTGGAGATTTTGACCGTCGCACTCGCTTCTTATTTTTGCAGCAAAATCCAGCAGAATTCATTATGTTTTCTGTCTGAAAAGTGTCTCTTACGTAATACTCCGCTTTCTTTACCGACAAACAAACATTTTTCTGTAACATTTCATTTTGTGCTGGAAAACTAATGTTCGGGAATCTAAAATGTTTTTTTGTACTGACTCCATAACGTAGAAGTCATCAAATAAAAAAATCTATAACAAAAGTTTGTACAAAAATATTATAAATAAATAAATAGGGTGCCTAAAACCTTTGCACAGTACTGTGTATGTTCGGTTACTGGACGTTATGAAAAACCTAATCCATGACAGATCTCAGTTCATAGCTGGCTAACTAGCTAACTTTCCCCTGACCTACACTACTCTGTTAATGTTTCTGCTATCTATCAATCAGACAAAAACAGCACGAAAAATATGTCCTAACCAACAACGGTAAAACGCATACACTCTGAGAAACAGCCTTTCCTCGTCACTGGAGTGGTATCTTTAAGGGTTTAGTATGTAGGTCTGTCTTTTACCTAAAAAGGTGCATGTGGTGCACCTTAAATGACTAAA
Source organism: Ictalurus punctatus (assembly GCF_001660625.3). Classification (NCBI taxonomy): domain Eukaryota; kingdom Metazoa; phylum Chordata; class Actinopteri; order Siluriformes; family Ictaluridae; genus Ictalurus; species Ictalurus punctatus. Next base: position 21,410,161 of record NC_030426.2, on the reverse strand, counting down.
TCCATGAAAGACAGTGAAAGAGTGCTGTAGGAACCGTGAATTTCATTAACTGCAAATACAGCTGAAACTGTTATAATAATAATAATAATAATAATAATAATAATAATAATAATAAAGAAACAAATAAATAATAAACAAACTTTAAACTTAGTAGTTTTGGAATTTGTATGTCGTAGATAGAATGAAGTAATATTGCGGTCGCTGATATTCAGTATAACCACACTCTTGCTTGTGAGATATCACAAGCAACTTGCAGTTATATATACAATATATAACATATATATAATATATATAACAGTCCCATAAACAAGTCATTAATATTGAGTGACATTTCAGACAGAATATAGCCAAACGTTATGTTTATTGTTGCTCCGCTCTTGGAACTAGATCCTGAAGAAGCCACCCTCCCGTTATAGCATGTTCACAAGCTGCTAGCTAGCTCACACTGATTTGTACATTCCTGTTAAAGGTGCTTCTGTCTGCACCCCTTCTTAATTTTCGTCTTCATGTTGTAAATCAAAACTTATATTCGCTACACTACTGTAGTGACGGTTGTGAACTAGGAAGTGGACGTTTATGTGGCGGACACAGACGAGTGGCGTGATACACACAACGTCTCCAGACAGAAAACCTCACCATATCAACGACTATATCATTTTCTTTGTTATGCAACCAGATGCTTTGAATCTGTTTATCATTAGGCTTGGATTATAGAATCAAGTCATACAAGTCCCTGCGAATGAGCTGTTACAGGAATGCTAACGTATTAGAACGAGCACATTCAGATAAACCGATTATTTATGATACACTCGCTTATGTATCATAAATCTGTGCTGCTTGAAATTCCAGCACCCCCATGTAAAACACCTTCTCGTGCCCCTGCGACTGAGGGAACCACTCCAGCGACAAGGAACACTAAATGATCTGAGAGTGTACGCTGAATTGGAGAGCAGAAGAAAGCTCAGGAGCAGTGTACGTTTGTCAGTATACGCTGATGACGATGAGACTGGGAAGAGCTCAGGAGTGACAGGCTTTGGGTCATGGAAGCTCTGTTGTTGGTGCTCTGAAGACACACGTTCACAATTTCAACCTCAAATCCTAAAATCCTTAAAAGTCTCTCTGAATCCGTCATGTAGGGAAGACATCTAAATACAGCTGACGTGGTGCTAGAAGACTGCTGCGAGGAATGACGTGACCATTTATCTCCTATTGACTGTTTTTTTTTAATAAGTCATATGTCCTTTCTTATTTCATCTAAGACCTGCCTGCAGACATAACATAATATACTGTAGTGCTGCATCAGAAATTTACAGTGTGTGTGTGTGTGTGTGTGTGTGTGTGTGTGTGTGTGTGTGTGTGTGTGTGTGTGTGCTCCACAAAAAGTCTTCATCATAAAATGGTCCAGTGCTAACAAAGCAGATTAGTCACGGTCACCTCTGTCTCCTGTGCTAAAGCACGCTTGCACGCACACACACACACACACACACACACACACACATTCCTGCTCCCACAGCCCACACACTTTGCAAGTTTACACCAGCAATTAAATGACTTGGTATCTACTTAATGAAGCAGCGTTCTGTAAAGTTGGTCATCATTAAAGGGGAATAATTACTAGTGCTCCTGCCGGAGACGCAGTAATAAAGAGCAGAGCTAGAAGACCTACAGGTTAGTGTTAGTCTCTAATCAGTGAGAAGAACTACACAGCCTCTAAAGGACATAGCACTTACACCACAGAGAGCGTGTGCATGCGTGTGTGTGTGTGTGTGTGTGTGTGTGTGTCCTGCTCTCTCTGTGCTTTGCTGTGCAGTGCTGCAGGCTCCCCACCAGACCGATGGTCCCAAACAAGTGGATAGATGGACACAGGGATGGAGGGAGGGAGGGGAGGAGAAAACAACCTCAGGGTAATCCGTCATCGTCCACACTGAGCGCCACGCGCTGCACAGAGCACATAAAAAACAAACAGAAAACACGGTTACATACACTGCTGGAGGGGAGGAGGGAAGGAAGGAAGGAAGGAAGGAAAGAGAGGAAGAAAGAAATGACACAAGCATACAAAAACAAATAAATAATGGTGGACAGAAAGAAAGAAAGAAAGAAAGAAAGAAAGAAAGAAAGAGCTAATTAAATAGATAATTACACAAAAACAAACAAACAAAGAAACAAATAAATAAATGAACTAATTAAATAGATGATTACAGAAACATACAAACAAACAAGTAATAATGGTAGATAGAAGGAACACAACTAATTAAATAGATAATTAAACAAATGAACAAAGAAACAAACAAACAAATAAATAAATAATGGATGGAAAGAAAGAAAGACAGAAACTAAACAAAAAAGATGGTCAGAAAATAGAAGAAAGTTTGTTTATATATATATATATATATATATATATATATATAGCGAGAGAGAGAGCGAGAGAGAGAGCGTGAGAGACAGAGTGTGTGTGTGTGTGAGAGAGAGTGAGCGTGTGTGAGAGAGAGAGTGCGTGTGTGAAAGAGTGAGAGAGTGAGTGTGAGATAGAGAGAGAATGAGAGAGAGACAGAGCATGTGAGAGAGTGTGTGTATGAGAGAGAGAGAGAGAGTGTGTGTGTGTGTGTGAGAGAGATAGCGTGAGAGTGTGTGTGTGAGAGAGAGAGAGAGAGAGAGAGAGAGAGAGAGAGAGACAGAGTGTGTGTGTGTGTGTGTGAGAGAGTGAGAGTGAGCATGTGTGTGAGAGAGAGAGTGTGTGTATGAAAGAGTGAGAGAGTGGGTGTGAGAGAGAGACGGGGCGTGTGTGAGAGAGAGTGTGTGTGTGAGAGAGAGTGTGAGAGAGAGTGTGTGTGTGTGTGTGTGAGAGAGAGAGAGAGAGAGAGAGAGAGAGAGAGAGAGACCTCAGACTGCTCTGTACAGAGCATTAGCAGGTGATCATCTCATGTCTATTTGCTCTGTTCTTCAGTTGTAAAATTGGGAATGAGAGAGTTACGCTGCTTAAATCCACACACAGTGACGTACACAAATACACTGAAGAACGTCACATGTGACTCCTCAAAAAGATTGTCCCATCATTTAAAGTGCTAATTACTCATCCCTAACTCAGCTGTAGTGAAGAAATAATACAACTCAAGGGCACTGCGTGGTCACTACTTCCTACTTATTAAACATCACACAATCGTGAGTTTCCATGGCAGGAACCTTCTCAGGAACCCTCAAACGCTTCTGAAAACTGTGGCTGCGTTCCACTGCAAAAACCAGAGCCGACACGAGTGCATTCTGTACTGAACTTCTCTGATTGGTTAAACACAGAAAGCCATTCTTTAGGCATTTTTAAATATCTGTTTATCTGCATTAGGAATTCCACTATTTTACTCTGCTATTTTGTTCACTTGGATCGGAGAACAAATCCGGTGATTAATGGCGATCCGAGTGTGGTGTGAATTTGAAGGCAATGCTAATATTAGTTAGCATACTTTTTTTATTAATGACAAAAAAAACCCTGACAACAGATCTGTTTTGATTTCTGCTTTTCTATGGTTCACCTGAACGAACTCGACACAAGACGAAATGAATCACTACAGGACGCCGATTCCTTTTTCTCGCCATTTGAATGAATCAGCATATTTGGTTGGACCACCGCTTAAGGCTTACTATTTAACAACGTAGCGCAGCACAAAAAAACACATTTGTACAACTAAACAAAACCACAAAATGACAAAAACACATTTTCAAAGTCCTTTTCTCATTCATTAGAGTATCAGTAACGCTGTAGTTCCTCAGAAGGTTCCAGAACCTCAGTGGAAACATGCCTACAAACCAACTTGAAACTGAATGCGATGCCTCTATGGATGCACATGGACACTTCAATTCACTTCTAACAAACATCATATGGAACAATATGGTGAATTTGGAATAGAAAATATCATGATTGATACGGGGTGGATGAAGTATGGGTTGTGTGAAAAACGTGAGAGTGTGTACGTTTAGTACTGCAGCATCGTCTCCTCTAACATCAGGGCATACCTCGCTTGGCCCTAATCTCGTTTAACCCGCAGTGAAGCGCTTTTCTGTCTTCACTTTGTGCTGGCCAGCATGGGCGCCCCCGTGTACCAGTGAGCGGCCGGGTCAGGGATGCCGCCCGCTAAAGGGAGAGCTAAGAAGGGCTGCCTGACGCTGCCACTCACGGCTGGGTAGATGTGGCCGATCTGTTCGCTGTGGCCGATGTGGATCTCGTCGTCGTCTTCCTCGGTGGTCTTGCGGTACACTGGGTTGTCGAAGTTCATGCTCTTGGTGTTGCGCCGCCTCCAGTTGCGCCAGACCAGGTAGCCTCCGGTGCACGCCAGGGTGAGGACCACTGTGGCAAGGATAGGAACTGCATGCGTTTAACACACAGCCGACACACGGCGAGGGCGTTAACACAGCCAGAGCACACGGGCCAGCGCTTCATCACACACACATACACAGTCCAGAGCAGCAACAGCTGGGCACATCTGGCTCAAACTGTTGGGCTTAAAATGCTGCATGGGTGAAGATACTTAGATGCTTAAAACGATTAAAACGACCGACTTAGCAGTGGAGTTATTGAAACTAGAGATAGAAATAAAGATTTTTTATGTAATTTTGCAGTAAAAAAAAAAAAATCAATAAAGCTATAAATAAATTTAACAGTCTAAATTGGGCATAGAATGATCTTGCTTCATAGGGCAATAATCTAATGATGGAAATATAACATGAATACTTGGGGGGGGGGGGGGGGGGGATGGTATGGAAGCCCCAAGTGGCCATGCATTATTATTATTATTATTATTATTATTATTATTATTATTATTATTATTATTATTTTCTTTCTTGTTTTCTCGTAATCAGAACTTCATTTCCTTGCGATCTCGACATAACTTTTTTTCTCATTTATCTCGATTCGATCTCATGTTTTCTCACAATGTCGTTTTGTCATGAGAAAATCTCGCGAATGGGACTGGTGTTGATAAAGTTGCACGTTGTCGTCTTCGCCATCATGTATAAATGTAAAAAATGCCCGCTGTAGAGATGAACTTTATCCATGCATGAAGACAGAGGGGGGTTCCCCTTCTCAAGTCCCGGACACTAAACTGGAAGTCGTCAATCACGGACAGACACAGAGCTACATCAGCGAGTGAGTCCCGAATCAAAGTAAAAAAACGAATTTGTTCATCCATGAAGCAGTGGGATCGCGCTAAGCTTTTACTGCCACCAGAACAATAACAGTGAAGTCGTGATCACGAGAACACAACTTTCGTTATGATGATATCACGAGAAAACGACGATTTTGTTGCGTCAAGATCACGAGAAAACAAGAAAGAAAGAAAAATAATACACGGCCGCATATAAAGTCCTCTCAAAATTAAAAAAAAAAAAAGAAATTAAATTCAACTATCGTAAATTAAATGACCTAATTACAAAGAGTATTGCCACCCATGGCTTTAGTGGTTTTGGTTTCTGCAGGCCAACAAAGTCAGTGTTTCTCTGAGGTACAGACAAGTGACAAGGCCACACCATGGAGCGTAAAAAAAAAAAAAAAAAAAAAAAAAAGAAAAAAAAAAAGGTTTTTAATAATTTTTTAAAATTCTGTGTCAGGAATAAATATAAGCTATCCATTTTTTTGAGTAGAACATTATTAATAGAATAGGTGGTTACATAACAAGCACTCGATTAGTCAGCTGTTTGTGTCCATCAGGAGTTAAGGCTGAATCGTACTTGCCTTGAACTACGCGTATGCGATTGCAACATGGCAGTCGCACAGATCCGTTTGAAGCGTCACTTCCTCCGAAATGATCGCGGTGTGTGTGCATGGCGAAATACCAACGTAAATATGTGTGGGCAGTACTGTATGTACTGAATGTACTGAATGCACTGTAACGGTGTGTCCACCACTGACACCGGTTTTCCTATTCCACAGCGTTCGAATTGTAAGAACCTCTCATGTAGGCTTCAAACCTACTGAAATGCCTGTTTTGTGAATACTTTTAAACGTAAGGTCTGAGTTTTTGATCTGACACACAGCTCATGGCTACGCTCACGACAACGGCGGAACGCTTTAAAGAGAAACAGAGCTCGTCGGTGGGCTTAACGTCGCTAAACATTATTGTGTGACTTGAAATCCAGACAAATAGTAATATTTTGGCTCGGACATGCCATCTAATAGACGTTCTTTTTAATCCTCCGTATATGTCTATAAGGTAGGCAGGCGAGTATGTGAACAATGCTGCTTTTGTGTTGCTTCTCCACACTAAAACTCATGTGTCAGTAGGATATATTGAACTATAACCATCAGTAATAGTACATGTATAACGGAAAATAATTTCAATTATTAGGATGTCAGCATTTGGATACGATTATAAGCCCATACAGCACATGCCCAAAGAGTTTGAAACAAAAACAGTGTATCAGAGCCAGTAGTGCCACACAGACATGCATATTCACTAGGGCTTTGTGGAGCAGACAGGGAATGCAACCATATCTATAATGAACTATAAACACATTCATAAGACATTACACACATTGTTCTAATTATTATTGAAAATGCATTACACTTTACTGCTATTATTATTATGCTTTATTAATACACTGGCTTTTTTCTTTAAAGGCCCACAGCACACAATATTGTATTACTCACATTTCTATAAAGCCCAAACCCACACAACTATATACAGTTTGAGCACAAAATAATTTTATAGAAAGTCTCTAATATTTTTTTTTAACAGTTTTGAACAGAATATTTCCTGCTGTCATGCATGATTCAGTATGACTTAGTATCTAAGATCATGATGCACTATGCAAACTGGGACTGGATTTCTTTGCCGTTAACATTCATCGTGCCTTATAAATAATTCATAAGGCATACTAAATCTTGCTTTAAGGTGCAATCCATTTTCATTCATAAATGAATCCTGTGTATGATGCTTTTATATGAATATATTGTACGTGTTTTCATAGTTCATAATAGATATCTTATAAAGGCTTAAGTGAACCATTTATAATACGTCATTTGGAGTATACACATGCCATATACAGTCTTAGAGTGATTTATTATAAATGGATGCTCGAGCTATCACCAGATCATGCAACTCGCACAGAAACTCATGCAGAGGGAAGCGTAGTGCTCGAGGAAGTGTGAAGGCTTACCTATAGGGATGACGACACCCAGAACTGCCACGGTGATGTTGTTCCCTAGGAAGAAGTGACCACCCGCAGCTGCAAGCAGAGACAGAGTGTGTGTGTGTGTGTGTGAGAGAGAGTCAGGAGGTGGCGTGATATGAGTTATTTTACTATCTGCTAATTAAGCAGAAAGTCTATAAGTTTATGCGAAAGGAACATGGTCTCACATCGTCATACAGTGCTTGAAAGTTTGTGACCCCTTTCGAATTTTCTCTATTTCTGCATAAATATGACCTAAAACATCATCAGATTTTCACACAAGTCCTAAAAGTAGACAACAAGAACCCAATTAAACAGATGAGGTAAAAAAAAATATATATTATACTTGGTCATTTATTTATTGAGGAAAATGATCCAAGTAGAGCAAGTGAGCAGTAAGAGCAGGTCATGTGATCAACATGTATACGCTGTAACAGCTTTATCTATTATATAGGGGTACAGTAATGTACACGTTTTGTCAGCCATCTTCTAACCCCACCACCATAGGACCACATATTATTTAGGAGGTGGATCATCTGCTCATACTGTCCACTTTATTAGAAACATCACCCTTGACATGAGCTTCTTCACTTTTCAGATCATAGCCAGCCATTCGCATGGGCAGTGTCCCAAAATCACACACTCACACACACACAAAGTTAATTGGTCTCTTTTCTTCACGTACATTCTTTTCCCCTTCCTGAACATAATCAGGTGCTGAAATAAACCCAATCTCAATCTCACAATTAGAGCATTTAGCTAAAGCGCTAATTTGTCAGGTAATAAAGCCTGAGCCCAGAGATTTAGGAGAACCAGAAGGGATGATACGAGCGTGCAGATAGAGCCTGGTAGTCTTTCTGGAATGTGCTCAGCATATCAAAAAAATGATTGAGTAAAAGATACAGCGACATTAAAGGCATGAGAGAAATGACTTGAAGGACACTCAGAACGACACACTCTTTCTAGTCGTCACTGCGATGAGAGCTGATTGCGGAGAGCTGCGCTAGAACAGGCACTGCGGCACATGCAATTTGCAACTTAATAAATGTGTTACGGACAAATGACAAATAAAAAACAACAATTAGAATATATTACGTTGGAAGGAAACGATACTTAAATGAGGATCTTGTATGCGCTTTGTATGTGGGCCTGACACGAATTGGAGTTACGTTTATTACCCGAAGTTGATTCTCTTCCAATAATATAATGCTCCGAAGTGTTTTATACTTCTTATACCACAACAATTGGCCAGCGCAAAAATGTTTCTCAATTAAATAATAACACGTCATACTTTTGATCAGTTTATAGTTATATTTAGTACTGTGGAGAATTCGTGAAGCAAGTTTTATTATTATGTGCAGCAATAAACAGTAGGCTCATCCCCAGGCTCTTTTTTTTCCCTCTCTCTCTCTCTCTTTTTGTACAGGTAAAAGTATATACATTTTTACAGAGTTTTATTTGAAAACTACACAGAGTCGTGAGGAGCCTGGAGCCTACCCCAGGGAACTCAAAGCGCAGGATGGGGTGCCAACCCATCACAGGGCACAATCGCATACACATTCACACACTATGGACAAATTGGAAACGCCAACCAGCCTGCAATTCATGTCTTTGGACTGGGGGAGGAAACCAGAGTACCTGGAGGAAACCCCCGAAGCACAGGGTAAATGGTCTGCACTTATATAGCTTTTTTTAACCTTAGCAGTTCCAAAGCACTTTACACTGTGTCTCATTCACCCATTCACCCATTCACACACACACCAACGGTAGCAGAGCTGCCATGCGAGACACTTCGGCATGTTGAGTCATGCGGAATCATGTGGTGTCAGGTGGAGTCAGGTGGGCCGGGAATCGAACCGCCAACTCTATGATTAATGGACAACCCGCTCTACCACCTGAGCCACAGCCGCCCAAACATGCCAACGCTGGTCACACAGGGCGGAGGCGGGATTCGAACCCTTAACCCCGGAGGTGAGACGCAAACGTGCTAACCATTAGCAATCATTCTTTCCAAAGAGGCTTACAAACACACCAAGTTGCATATTCATTAAAGCAAACATGCAAAACAGACATGCTGTGTGATTTTACTCAGATGAAGGTTGTAACCCTGTTAGTAAATCGGCACCTCCGTCTGGATATAACAGAGCATTTTGAATCAGATCTGAACTGAGTTGAGAACTGCTAGCTGGATGGTTTATTTCCACCAATCCACATCTTACTCTCTCTCTGCTGTGCTCTATCAGGTTGCTTTGCTCGCTGTCCTAACAGATTCTTTCTCTTCTGGTTTTTCTCTGAACGACATTAGGGGAAAACTGCATTACAGCACCTCTCATGACTGCTCAGAGCCATTAGGAAACGGGGCGAAAAGGCAAGAGAGCAAGTTGGCAGCCGTTTCTAAAGCATTCATCATCTAGCTCAGAGCTGCAATTCAGTTCCCCTGTAAAGGAGCATTCAGCAGCCCGGCTATATTACATTAAGACGGTGATAAAATATCCAGTTGGCTCTATTTCTGGTTATTTCTGGTTATTTCTGGCTTTCTCAATCTTTAGCTGAGGGGGTAAAAATATGTCTGGAACAGTAATGTGCTTAGTGGAGCTGTGAAAATGTGCAAACAGTACACAGTTTTCAAAGACATCACTTTGACTAAAATAACACACAGAAAAATACATTTTTGTAGTGTCCATCGATGCACACTACATGTTCGTCAATTTGTGGGTAGTGTACGCAGACTTAACCTTTTAACTAGGCTGCACTGATTAATGCATTTTATCCAACAAGGTTTTGAGTCATTTTCTATAACAGCTCTCCGTAACAGGAGGGGAAAAAAAGAAAATATCTAACCATTAAAGCTTTCTGTAAGTAGACATTTCTATAGCATTTTGGAAGGAGTCTCCAATGTCAGGGCTTTGTAACAGGCAAGTTAAAGCTTTCCCTTTAAGTTTTCCACCATGGGAAAATGAAAGATGTAGGACTTTTTTTTAGGCGTTTTCTCGATACCATGACGAGCTTTTAGTTTGTCTTAATAACAAGCGAAAATGAGTGAAGGTCCCATGGACATTCTGCAACATTCAATGAGAGTATAAACAGTGTTACGACACTAGGGGTCGTGATCCTTTTGGTAATGTGAAAGAATTACCGACTGCTCTCCTCTCTTGCAGTGTGTGTTTGTGTGCCTTCTCTTAATTACAGGCTGACATGAGGATTGGCTACTAGTAGGAGTAGCTGTCATTATGAAAAAGGCCATGACAGGAAGTAGGAGGTGCTTTGGCCTTTCTTGATGTTGCATTCCATGCTCCCAGACTTGGCAAGTTTAGGACAGGCCGGGCTAGACCTGGTCACCTGCACTTCAGCCGGTAGAATATTTTGACTGATCCTGCTGATGTGACTGGTCTTATGTAGAAATAACTGAAGATATGAGTAAGGTGAAATGGCAAAACAATCGAAGAAATCTTGTATGTCATTGTAAATAATCAGAGGAAGGAGTTTTTCTTTGTTAATTTTCCTCCATTTTGGGTCGTTAAGGATTTAAGGAAATGACTGCATTTTCTTTTCTTTTGGTATTCAATAGATTCCCTACAATTTAAGTTAGATTACTTTTGTTTATTGTTTCCTTTCCACCCTTAATAAAATGTACTTTTATGTAAATAAGCTCTATTACTGTGGCGAAAGCTGTTGTTTGTCGAGTTCTGGGAACTGGGAGGGACTGAATATTTGGTTTCGTTGTGTCATGGCGTGACCCAAGACCGGGCCGTAACAACAAATAAAAAGTATGATGTGTCATTCTTTAATTAGTGAGAACAATTTGTATGGGAAACGGCTCTGGTATAAGAGTCTGGTACAAGACTTTGGGACATGTTGTTATAGGAAACTAATCAACTTCACGGTGATCAAGGAAGTTTGTAGTTTTGTACAAATGCTAAACCATAGATGTAGATCTCTACGGTTTTCGCATTTTTCTCAGTATACCAATCACCACTAATGTGAATTCATACTTACTATGATATACCGTCAGACCTGTTATTTTATTGCTGTATAAATCCATTGTTGACAGATTCTACAAGGCACATGCAACATACTGCTGCTTCTTAATCCCAGTGAGTAAGGCAGTTGTTGTTATGGGTGCTGGCGTTATTGTAGCCGGACAGGCCTACTTATTGCAGCGGGCAGAGGGATGAGAGGGAAGAGGAGAAAACAGGGCCTTGGGCAATGTTCATCAGTCAAGCCTGGCTGCATCTCTCCTCAACTGCCTGCTCTAATTCAGCATAGAATGAGCGCTGCTACCCAGGGCTAGGACCACAGCGTAATCCATCACTCTCAAGTGGCTTGCTGCTGCACAGCAAGCAAATTCTCCCACACACATTAAGTTTCACGTGCTGAACAGTCCTTCTGCTGCTGTGGGGAAGGCAGCGTGCTCATGAGCTTGATCTCATTTCCATATCCAATGTACAACAGAAGTCAAGGGTTTGTCGAACTTGAGGCACGGAAAATGAGGGCAGATGAAGTCGTCTGAGCAGGCTGAGAGGCGGACCAAACAAAGGCAGACTGACAGGAACACATGTACCAACGTATCTGATCTTACAAGCACCATCTGTCATGTGTTGCTCATGCTCTGTTTAGGTCGTGCTGTTGCACCGAGAAGAAATTATTCAAGTGCATTGGTGGGGTTCTCCAGTTTCCTCCCACCTGCCAAAAACCTGCTGGTATGTGAATGGCAACTCTAAATTGCCACTAGGTGTGAATAAGAGCTCCAGGGACTGTTCCTGGGATAGGCTCCAGATCTCCATCACCCCGTAGGAGAAACTTTTTAACTCAGAAATGGACGGCCATGTGCTTATCTCGGGGTTGAGCTCATTTGATACTCTGCCCATGTCACTCTGGTCCAATGTAATTATCTTCAAATTTTTCTGAATGACAATATCTCTATTACAAACTAACGTGAAAAAGCTACTCTGCATGGCTCCCGACCAGGAACGAACTCGTATTACAGCATGAAAAACAGCAGCCGTTGCTGGAATTTTAAATCACAACAATTATGGGACTTTTTAAAATATGATAGCGGTCATTTTAAAATGTGGCAGTGTTAGCTCAGTGGTTAAGACGGTTATTCGTCCCATGGGTTACTCACGGCTACTCATGAGTTCAAAACCCCAGCATCGTTGGGTTCTTGAGCAAGGCCTTTAACCCTCAACTGCTCAGTTGGATAAATGAGATAAATGTACGTCGCTCTGGATAAGGGCGTCTACCAAATTCCATAAATGTAAATATTAAAAAAAAAGAGTGTTTGGAAAAGAATTGTTTTAAAATATAACTAAACAGCATCCGTATATATCAGGGAAATGTAATGTCACTCTTATTTCAAAAGGATATATTTTTAAATGAAATATGCCGCGGTAATAATATATCATTTTGAATACACCCAGAATAGAGTATATCAGTGGAACCAAAATGATGCATTCACTTAATCTACAAACAAACAAACAAACAAACACAAAATGATACAATGTCCCCATAGATTTAAACCCAACCTCACCTTATCCACACTACACCTTATTTTTTGGCTGATTCTGGGCGGCTGTGGATCAGGTGGTAGAGCGGGTTGTCCACTAATCGTAGGGTTGGCGGTTCGATTCCCGGCCCACATGACTCCACATACCAAAGTGTCCTTGGGCGAGACACTGAACCCCAAGTTGTCCCCGATGACAAGTTAGCACCTCGCATGGCAGCTCTGCTACCACTGGTGTGTGTGTGAATGGGTGAATGAGACACAGTGTAAAACGCTTTTGATAAAAGCGCTATATAAGTGCAGACCATTTACCATATTTTCATGCAGGCTGCCAATACTTCTGGAGCTGTACTTGTTGCTGTGTTAATGTATACAGTTATAAAAGTACTGACATGTAATGACATACTGACTCATGCACACACACACTGAAGTCACTCACCGCGGTGTGAGAGGTTGCTGTCCCCGCTGTTTGATTTGCCTTTTGGAGAGACGGTGGTGGATCTGGGTGTTTGACTGCTGTCTGTAGTGTTCTGGGTGGAGACGGGATGTTGCCATGGTAGTGTGGTGCTGCTCTGAGTGCTGCTTGTTGAGGGAGATTGTGATGGAGTTGAATGCACGGTGGTGGAAGGTGGTGTGGTTAACAGAGATGAAGCTGTGGTGCTGTGTGTGGTAGAAGGAGCAGGCGTGCTTGAAGCAGTTGGCGCACTTGGAGTAGACGCCGTCGTACTGGTGGTAGTGGTCGAAGTTGGAGTGGTTGACGGAGGTGTGGAAGGTGTATACGGCTCCTTTTTTGTGGTCGTAGAAGGTGTAGTTGTTGTAGTCTTGGGCTTTGGTACTGTATTGAGAGAGAGAGAGAGAGAGAGAGAGAGAGAGAGAGTGAAGGCCGAGAACGAAGGCACAGTGCATTAACATTTTTAAAACCGTCAGAGTAAGTCATTGTAACATCGCCGTTCCTACAACAATGTCAAATATGGTGGGGTTTACTGATGATTTGTAGCTGTTCTCTGGCTGGTTTTCCAGGTTAGTGAACATTACGGTTCTAGCAACAAAAAAAGTTTCAAAGGACGTTCATGACAAGCTGCATTTTTTGTCTTATTAACTTCAAGACAGGGGGAAAAGAAAGCTTGTGAGGGATATCGTGTTCGTAGCTGCTATAAAATAAGCGATAACCGGAACAAACTTGATTTACGAACAACCCACGACATTAAAATGCAACTATAACTGGTTAAAAAGCATGAAGTGTCATTCACTAATAAATTAAAACGTGTAATTGTCAGCAAATTGCTGTGGTACAAGAGAAATAAAACACTTCAGGGCAGACTATTGATGGAAAATAACTCACACCTGGTGGAAACAGTAACTCTGTTCCGCGTCAGGCCACATCACCACAGACAACCCTATCATTGATTATTTCCTTAAAACAGCACATCCTGTCATGCTTTACTCATTACGCAACATAAGCTATAACATTATTCACTTCATGCATCTGGGTTCCATCATTCGGTGTGGTCTGTTGAGCAGCCACGACTTGTGGTCTTACCTGCGACACAGCGGCGCATGTCTGGGCCGAGCTCAGCGTCGTCAGGACAGGCGCACGTGTATCTGGGCGAGTGCTCTGTGATCTGCGGCGCTCTCAGACACAGGTACTCACAGCCTCCGTTGGGCAAACTCCCCATATTACAGCTGTCTGGAGCTGAGAGAGAAAAGCGCAAGTCGTGAACTGAAGTGCATTAGCCGAGGGAACTCTGCTGAGGAGTGTGTGTGTGTGTGTGTGCATGTTTAAACATCATCATTACAGGGCAGGGGTCTGTGGAAAAACGCAAGGGCTACTATTAACATAAAACTGTGATTAAAGTCTGGCACTGGCACTAGTGCGGCAACACAGTTCAGCCAATAATGTCCTCGCCAATCCATCCGAGAGAGGAATGACCCTGATTAAATACGTCGACAACAAACGCGCTTTCATCTGTGCACATGGATTTGGTGGAGTTGGATTGCTTTCAAAGTGGTAATAAAGAGTTGGTGTGTAAGAGAGAGAGAGAGAGAGAGAGAGAGTTCGGAATCCGCAAAAATACCCAGAATCCCCAAGTGCAATAAAGGTGGTTTCATACAATACCAGTCCCTGCAGGATTTTGCGATATTGCGACCGCAGAAATGAAAGCCAAATCGGGCAAACGGCGCAATATTCGAGGGAGCTTGCAACTTTTCAAAATTACTGCAGATTTTCCGCAGATTTGGGCCGAGACGTGTCGTGTGACGTCGTCACGACGCGCGTTCAGCCAAAGCCCGCTTCGATCCACGTGCGTCGAACGTGAGTACAGCTAAAAGGTCTCATTTACTGACAAACATCACTGCGAAAGACCGCGCAGAACTACCCTGTGCGAGTGCAATTTCGGCAATTCGAGTAGTTTTCCGCAAAAAAAAAACCTCGCAAAAAACCTCTGCAAGTTGCATCGTAAAATTTGCAAAAAAATCTGTAGCAAAATCAAGCATTTTTGGACGCAACAATCACAAAAAAAAACTCCGTGAAATCCTGTACGGACTGCTATACACACATCAGTGTTCGCTTTACGTGTAATCCATTGGGAACTGGTCGCAAGGTAAAAGGAAGGTAGGACAAAAAAAGGAAAAAAAATTCTTCATGATTTATGACGTGTTGAATCAAGAATATTTCTTTGTCAGAATCCCAACTAAAATAATAACTTGGCTATATTTGAAAAACTTTTTTTTTTGCCCCTGGAACTTGATTGGTAGCATTTTCTACCCAGTAATCCAGGATCCACAAAATGTTCTGACAAGTAACTAAAAAAAAAAAACTCCAAAAGCTCCATATTTCCATCTTGTCTGTGCATGATTCAAGGAGATTTAAAATATATATATATTATATATATTATGTGCAGTAATCTGCACAAATGTTATTCCCAGAGCAGGGACTTTCTAGCAAGAAGAATCTTAACGAGAAGTAGAAATCAATGCCAACGTTGTCAAACCCCGGTTGCCTCCGCCACCAACAAGACTAGTCCTTTTTGTTACTAATTTCCATCCATCTTCTATACCGCTTATACTTTCTTCAGGGTCACGGGGAAACCTGGAGCCTATCCCAGGAAGCATCGGGCACGAGGTGGGGTACACCCTGGACAGGGTGCCAATTTGTTACTAATTTATATGCACGAAATATCCTTAAAACATACTTTAATCAGGAAGGAATCTATTGAAGAAAAACTATTTCAGACATTTGACCTTGTTGTGACCTTCATCCTGTGTGGATCAATTCCAAAATCGAATCAGTTCATCTTCTGGTTACAATGATAAATCCTAAATGATAAGTCTTACAAACATTCAACCAGTCGTTCTCGAGATATCACACGAACGAGAATTTCAGATGAAAATATAATGCCACCTAGTGGCATAAAAAACAAAAACTACAGTAAAATTAACATATCATGAACTACAATTAATTAAAAATACCACAAAGTATCAATTAGAAATGTTGCTTTGGAATGCAACCAAAATAATAGTAAAATACTTCGCGAGGAAGAAACAGTTCCACAACTTCCAACCTGTTCCCATGACTAAAACTAACATATAAACTAAAATATTCGTATAAAAACTAGAGATGGCGCAGATCTGATACCCAGAACTGGTATCGAGCTGATAGCACATGCAACTGGATTTGTAAAAAATGGAAATGTTTACATATAAACAGACTTGCTTGTATTGTTTTGTTAGGAATGATTTTTATTATATTTATAGTTTTTTTTATATTTGCAAGGTAAGCGATTTTTTGTGTGTGAAAGCTGCAGCTTTTAAATACTTCAGTTAAAAAAAATAAAATAAAAAGTATTTTAAAGCTTAGTACTTTTTAAAAGGAAACAATATGCATGTGCATGGTGCGCTGTAATGGACTGGCATTCCATCCAGGTTGTATTCCTGCCTCACTCCCAGTCCAAGATGGCGGAGATCCACTACATCCCTGACCAGAAATAAAGCGCTTACTGAAATGTAATAAATTAACCAAAAAAACAAACAAAAAAAAACAAAACAAAACAAAAAAAAACATCCCAAAATAAAAACTAATAATAATAAACAAAATCACAAAAAAACCCCCAAAAATTCAAAATAAAAGATGAAAATAATATTAAAATAAAAAGTCAAAAAGTATAGTAAGTGTAGCTTTAAAGTGTGAAATAAAGAGAATAACGATGAAAGGACCAGGGAGACAGTGGAAACATAAAAGGAGTGAAATTCAGTGTACTTCACAGCAACTCCCACGAGAAGAAAAGGAATATAAAGATGATCATATTTCCGAGCCAAGCTCCCTCTGCTCGGAGCACTGTGTGCTTTCTTATTGAGTAATATTTCACTAAAGCTATTGTCACACAGCGCCTCATGAGGTTTCCCCTTCTGCGAATATTACACCCTGTTCTCCAGGAAATACACTGAGCCAAATTACATTTCCATTTGTTCACACTTCTTTACTTAGCTTGAGTGCGTTTTCCAGCTTTTCTTAGCCCCCTCAGTACATTTAGTACATTTATTTATCTTTTAACACCACCATTTGGCAAATGTTTTTTTTTTTTTCTCTTTCTGTCTCAGTCTATCCTGTAAATCTGTAAGCCTAAAATAGGTTTCTTTCAAAATGTTTAAAAGTAGCATAAATGAAGAACACAAGACCTTAAAATAGAAACGAGTCGGTTCTGAAAGTTAATGGTCGTTGTTTATCGGTTTGGTTGCTGAGTTTGGCGTCTGACCTTTGGGCTGCCGGAGCTCATGGAACACCACCACGTCCAGCGGGCTGTTCAGGTGCTGCGCCAGCATGGATATATCATGGCCTGTTAGCCGGTTCACACTGTAGATAGCCTCGTTCTCCAGATCGGTCCAATATACTCGGTCCTGCAGAAAAACAAAACAAACAAACAACAACTTAGTGCTGGACAAGCAACGCTTGAATTTTAGACCATTCGAATAATCTTACAATTTATAATGTTTTTTTTTTGGCCCAAGAAACTACGAGAAACAGAATGTCCACTCCTTTACCCTTTGAGATTTATGAATCAGGTTTCCACTTTTACATAGTATTGATGGATTGTTTTGTCCTTTATTATAATCATTTGTTGTAGTGCTGTAGGTCACATGACCATAACATGTCTGTACATTCCTAAAGGCCCCGGAAGCACCACTAATGTCACATGTCTCATTTGTCTATAATTCATTTAAATGGGAATTTCTTCCATCCATCTATTTTCTCTCCCGATTATCCTACACAGCGTTGTGGGGGAGCCTGAAGCCTATTCCAGGGGACTCGGGGCACAAGGCAGGGGACATCCTGGACGGGGTGCCAACCCATCGCAGGGCACAATCACGCACACAGTCAGACACCCATTCATACACTACGGACAATTTGGAAATGCCAACCAACCTACAACGCATGTCTTTAGACCAGGGGGAGAAAACTGGAATACTTGGAGGAAACCCCCGAAGTGCAGTGGAGAACATGTAAGCTCTGCGCACACAGGGCAAAGGCGGGACTCGAACCCCCACCCCCGGAGGTGTGAGACCACTAAGCCACCGTGCGCTCCAGGGGAATTTCTTCTCAAGTTAAATTTCTCTCTTTCTTATATTACCTGCAATGTCTTGTATTTAAAATTTCTCATACGTGCAAGTTACGGTACTGGAATGACAAGATCTTACTGTTTTGCTCAGTGTTGTTGTGTGTTCAAAATAGAATAATAAAAATGAGTCATATTTACAATCTTTACAAGTACTGCGATTCAAAAAACTAAACTGCAAACTTAAAGCGGAGTGGATTCACAGAGAGAGAGCTGTGACCACCCACTGTTTTATCTGAACGCACTGGAACAAATCGGTCCCCAAAGGAACGCCCGAGATGGACTCACAGCGAACATTTCTGATCTGATGACCCATGCTTTCTGAAAGTAATCATGCTCGATCGTGATGCAGCACGTACACCACTAAATTAAACACCTTATTTAAGTGTGGTATTTCATAACACACTTACTGCAGGCCAAAACTATATATATATATATATATATATATATAAGCATAATTACAGCACAAATGACCACAAATACTTTGTTTAGGGGCAGATTACATGTTCAAGAAGACAGCGGGCAGGAAAATTGCGGAAAATATCGGCACCTGGTACTGAAGATACTGAAATCAGAGACAAAAGTACATTACAAAAGATACAAACGGGCATAAAAGAGAATGAACGATGGTGAAAATATGACAGAAAGACAATGAAAGTCATCTGACTCCATCAGATCGTCCGGATAATGCAGGTTTTTCATCAGCCTAATTAAAGCTAACACCGCTATCTCTGGCAGCTACAAGATTCTGCCAAGAGACACACTTTGAAAAACAACACCTCCTCTGCCTTCTTTCTATCTCTTTCTGTCTCACATTCGCTTCTATGAAACCATATCAGCCTTGCCAGCAATACCATAAAGCCGTGGACACAGACGGGTCGGTTGCTATGACAACCAGATGTTCACACCGTTTCGCTTCAACGGATTTGAAAAAGCGGGTGAGTACGGATGAAAACGGAGTACCTCACACGCAGCCTGCTAGTTTTAAGCATGGTGTTTGGAAAGGTCAGCCCTGTGGCTCCCTGCAGAGCTTCAGCAGATCCTCGCTTAGTGCTGGATGACAAGAACTCAGGCATTGTGCTCTTTTGAAATGCCGCCCTGCTCTGCCACCGAGAGGAAAATCTCATGCTCTCATGACTGGTGGATTTACCTTTTCTAGTAAAGCAAGTTCTCAATGAAGATGGAAATCTTGCAGTGCCGTTGCAGGAATTAGGTCTTTCAGTTCTTTCCCTTGTATAAAGTTTGTATCTTAAAATCAAGCCCATAGACCCTTTATTAAGTATAAGCTCTTTACTGTGTTTAAGATGTCCTTATCTATAATCACACTAGCTTTTCTGCAAGCAAAACATTACACTGAGTTATTTGCATCATTGACCAAGAGCACAACTGATTTGGCTGTACTGACCTCTATAGCAGCACTTCTTCATTTTGAAAATGGAGAACGCTATACTTGTAGCAGTGTTCAGCCATAACTTTAACATACTATCTCACAATACAACTATAAATTACTCAAAAAAAAGTCACACAGTATGTCATCAGTCTGGCAGCTAATACTATTCCAGTTAGGGACTGTCTTTTATTTGTCTGGTTTTTTTTTACTGTTAATAGTTGTTGAGCTAGCTAAACTACAACCGATTGGTGGACTGTGAGTAACGATCATGCGTCATACTCACAGGGTCTCTCGTTCAGTCCTGAGATTGGGTTAGTGTCTGTATGGAGTTGCATATGTATTTCCTTTGTCCCACCTCCCAAAAATATGCTAGCAGGTGGAATGGCTATGCCTGGGTGTGTAAGAGTGTGTCAGTATGTGTGTGCATGATACACGCCATCAATGGTGTATCCCTGTCTTGTGCAGTGTTTCTGGAATAGTCTACTATACTACCCTGACTCTATTAATGTCCATTAGCTTGTTAATCATCTTCTAAACCTCTTCATCTTTAAAAAAGAAAAAAAAAAATCTGACTTTTGTTACATGTTGCCTTTTCAGATGTAAGAAGAACTTTGGGAATTGGGAGGATTGCTGAAAACAAACGTTACCCAGAGAATGTGGTCTTTGAGGAAAAATTGAGGGCATTTGTTCAGCTCTTCACAGTAGGAATGACTTTGTTCTTTAGCCACTGTTCATTCATCATGTTGAGTTCATGTTATTGCTCGTGCTAACTAAACGAACTTGTGAGAACTGTCCAAAACAGCATGCTAAGTTCCTAGAAACAGTGGAGTACCCTACTAGATTGAACAATAGTATGTGGCTAAAGAAATAAGGTTTGGGAATAGTAGGCAGCTTGTCATGTGCTCTATCTTGATTGTCAGCTACAGGCCAAATCACAGTGAGTTATTTCAATGAATTTCTCACCTCACGTTGATAATGCTTACAGTTAAAAACTACCAAAAATATATTACCTCTGTTGCTACATAATACAAAAGATTCCCATATGGAATTCCACAGCTTTCACTGGCACGCACCAGCGTGTGCGATAAAACTGATCATCTTCCTGTAGGAGTGGTGTGTGATTTGAGAGCTTGACTTACACTTGGCAATTGTCAGACACCCTTATCCAGAGCAACTTCCATTTATCTCATATTATACAACTGAGCAGTTGAGGGCCCAGCAGTGACAACTTGGCAGTGCTGGGATTTGAACTCACGACCTTCCAATTAGACCTCCACTGCTTTAACCACTGAGCTACCACTGCCACAGTACTCATTACAGCACAGTGGAATTCTTTTCTTCGTATATCCCAGCTTGTTAGGAAGGTGGGGTTAAGGCACAGGGTCAGCCATGATACAGCAACCCTGGAGCAGACAAGGTTAAGGGCCTTGCTCAAGGGCCCAACAGTGGCAGCTTGGCAGTACGGTGACCTTCTGATCAGTAACCCAGAGCCAAAACTGTGGCATACACAAGCGGAAAACAAGAGAAATATGACAAAGACAAAGAAATACAAAAAGAAAACCAAATGACAAAAACAGGAAAAGAAAAAAGGAAGGAAGAAAGAAAGAAAGATAAATAAAATCATCGAAAAATAAAGAAATGAATAAATAAGTAAGAAATATTTCATTTGTGGAAAAAGCAAAGCAGCACATTTTTCTGGACTCGGTGAACGTGTTGGTCTCATCTGCATACAGCTACAAATGGAACCAGGAGCAAGAACCCATTATGGAACTGCTGCAGAACTTCCACAGTGAAGTGGAGAAGTTTAGCAGTAGTTTAGAAGCAGCCTGGAGGGTTGTGCAGCAGCCTGGCACCTCATTTCTCAAACACACAGGACAAAAGTTAAAGAACGAGAGAGAAAGCCATTGCTTCCTCTGTGTGGGGTTTGGCTCCTGGGTGCTCTTGTGTTGAGTTGGCTCATTGACCGGCCTGTAGGAGGCAGAAGCTGATGTATGGTTTGGAGCTGCTGTCTTCCTCATGGCTCCTCTAGCGTCGCTTGCCTGTAAAGGATTTTAATTTGGTTTGTGTCTTTAGCTACTGCCAGCAAACTTGAGCCATTTATCTACTCTCCCACTGAGAAACACTTCTAACCACAGCAGGAGGGGATGTTTGTGTTTGTGTGTGAGTGTGTGTGTGTGTGTGTGTGTGTGTGTGTGTGTGTGCATATATTATGTGGGTGTTTTGTGTTTCATCTTCATTTACTGAAGCTATAATAGAAAGCAAGACATGGTAGCTAAACTAGCAAACCCTCTCTCTGGAAACATACAGATTAAATCCCTTGTGTCGTACATGTATTTCCTTCAGTGCTCCAACCCTCAGGGCACATTTTCACACTTTTCTGCTGTTCCACTTCCAAACAGTCTGTCTCACATATCTGCTATGGTTATATGTCAGAGATACAGTAACTGTGCTGTGTGTGTCTCAATAGTGAGTTGTGCCAGCCTCAATAAGCTCCATGCCTATAAAACATGTGCAGCTCTGCTTCATCAGAAAGAGCTACAGGTCCACATCCCCATTACCAACTGTACTGAAGCCAGAACATTCAACTGATTAGAACATTTCAAGTGAAATACTGGCACACAAAACCATATATTCAATCTGTCTCTAAAATATGTCTCCACAGCTTTCCCCGGCACAAACCAGTTTGTGTGATAAAACTGATCATTAACTAAAGTCTTCCTGTAGGAGTGGTGTGTAATTTGAGCGTCTGGCATACACAACCATTCTCTTATCATAAAACTACAGAAATATTCCAAAGAAAAGGAATGACAAAAAGAAAAAAAAACAATGACAAAAAAAAACAGAAAAAAAGAGAACAAAAATAAGGAAAAAAGAAAAAAAAAATTAAAGAGAAATAAACCATGGAAAAACAAATACATACATTGAACAAATTCATAAAATAAACAAATAAAAAGGAATTGCAAAAAACTAGGAAAAAAAACAGAAAATGCAAAAATAGAAATAAAAAAATAGATAAAGAAAGAAAGACAGATAGAGAGAAGGACTAAATAAAAAGAAATATCATATAACAGAAAATATAAAGAAAACAATAAAAACTGAAAAAGACAAACAGAACAGAAAAAAGTAGCAAAGAAAACAAACAAATAAAGAAACAAAGAAAAGGCAATAAAGACCAATAAAAAGGAATTACAAATTAAAGCTGCATGCAACATTTGATAATTTTTGCTCAGACAGGTCTCAAGACAATGTGAGCCAAATTTGGTGAAGATTGGACAAAATTTGGAGGAGGAGTAGCAAAAATGGCAGTTAGATGTAAGTATTTTTTAGTGTGTTATTGTTAATTTTGACCAGTAAGTGGCGCTGGCACAAAATTTGTTGCATAGCCTCAGGTCATAGTCTTGAAGATGCCTACTAAGTTTTGTGTCAGTGTGCAAAGTCGTTGCTGAGACACAGCCTCACATCCTCTTTGGTGGCTTCGCTATCAGATTCGTTGGAGAATTAAAATTATTTTGATAACATTTCTGAGGCTCACTCTAAAGATGACGTGTGCCAAATTTGCTGATGATTGGACAAATTTCAAGATGGCGGAAAATCTAATTAGTTACGTTCACTAGTTTATTTTCAGTACAGGATTTGCAGTGGGTGAGATGGAAGACAACACTGCCCCCTGTGGACCAAACAGTGTAAGTACACTGACATCATAGGGCGTGTTGAACTCGTCTTGACCCAGAGAATCCAAGCATGCATGGCTTTTAAATTTTGGACAAAAGGTTCAAACGTACTTCCAAATTAAGCCCAAATTTGACCCGATGGTGGCGCTAGAGCGTTGGCAGCACTTGGCCCAAATTTGGTCAGCGTGTACCTTAGACCCTCCCCAAATCGGTGTGACAAATTTCACAACTTTTTACCAGATGGTTCTATGGGCTGCCATAGACACCCTACCAGAAGAAGAAAAAGAAGCAGAAGAAGAAGAAAAACATAAAATGAAAGATAGAACCAAATAGTAAATAAAAGAAAGAAAGAATAGCAAGGAAAGAAAACAAAACAGAAAAAGACAAAAATAAAACAAAAATAAAGAAGAGAAAGAAAAATTCATTACAAAATCAGAAAGAAAGAAAGAAAGAAAGAAAGAAAGTAAATCGTACAGCCTGATTGTCCGGTGTGTATAACAATTTTGCTGTAAGAGTACACGGTTACCTCGAACAGCGTGAGGGCGAATGGGTGGCCCAGGTGCTCTGTAGACGAGAGCAGAACCCTGCGATTATCCCCATTCAGGTCCACACTGGAGATGAGGTGGAGTTTGGAGTCTACCCAGTACAGACGTCTGCTGGACAAATCTGCTGGCAAAATTCAGCTGGTTACGGATACATTCAGATCCGTTTCAATTCAGATCCTGATAAAGGCAGAAATAGTTTTCATTCTAATACCAAAGTGTTGAAATGCGAAGGGTGGTATATTATGATCATTAAGTTATGGCAGACCAAATGGCAAATGGTTATACATGCAACAC
Organism: Ictalurus punctatus; assembly: GCF_001660625.3. Classification (NCBI taxonomy): domain Eukaryota; kingdom Metazoa; phylum Chordata; class Actinopteri; order Siluriformes; family Ictaluridae; genus Ictalurus; species Ictalurus punctatus. The sequence goes on along the minus strand of NC_030426.2, from coordinate 21,385,994 downwards.
ACCAAGACAAAAGAACTGTCGAGGTCATAAATTTACATGCACCTTGCAGAATCTGCAAAATGTTAATTATTTAAAAAAATTTAAATAAAAAAAAAGAGGGATGATAAAAATTTCATTTAGTTTTTTGATTAGTTCTGCCCTGCATAATCTATTTCACGTAACGGATGTTTACATATAGTCCACAAGACACAATAACTGAATTTACACAAATGAACCAGTTCAAAAGTTGATTCTTAATACTGTGTGTCGTTACCTGGATGACCAATGACTGTTTTTATGTTTTGTGAGAGTTGTTCATGAGTCCCTTGTTTGTCCTGAGCAGTTAAACTACCCACTGTTCTTCAGAAACATTTTCTTTCCAACAGCGGCTATATGATGTTGAGATCCATCGTTTCACAGTGAGGACAACTGAGGGACTTGTACATGACTATTACAAAATGTGCAAACATTCACTGGCCGCTACTGTATTTGTAGCTGTCCTGTGAGTCGAGCAAAATCCTATGCCGTCCTCCTATTGGCGGCTTTTAGATGGGCGTCATAGCAACCCCCGACGTCTGAAACTGTAAACAAAAATTTCCGAACTGACAACTTTATTGTCGAAAGTCTTTTGTCACAGTGCACTAAGCTGTGATTTATTCTAATCTAATTTAAACTCACGACCAAAAAATCCTTTTACAGTGCATAAATTTTGTCAACGGCAAAATTCGGCACTGAAATGTACAGCGTAAACCTGCCGTTAAGGAGTCTGAAAACTGGTGAAAATATTGAAAGATACTGTTTATGTAATTCCATTTGATTTTGCCTAAACTTGTGGAAACAAGTGAGAAGAAAAGTGCCGAGCTGAGAAGCTTCAATCCTGCTCTCAGTTGTTAACATTCTTTCCTTTGTCGCTCTTGCATCTCAGGCTTTGTGCCAGATATTGTTTTTCTCCTTGCTCTTTGCATTCATCGAATGTCTCTCTCTGTCTCTCTCTCTCTTTCTTAAAAATACACATTGCAGCAAAGCATGACATGTTAAGAAGGGATTAACAAAAACAATCCCTTTTTAATGTTTCATGCTTTGCTTTCCTGCACGTCTTCCTTTTATCTTTCACTGAGTCTCCAGGTATTTCTCCCTATTTGTCAGAATTTCAATTCACTGACATTAAGTGATATAAAAAATAAAAAAAAGAAAAGAAAAAAAAAATGAAGATGAAAGTTAAGCTTGCTCATGCACCAGCACCTTTTTACCTAAAGTAATCCCATTAGGCCATTCGATTCGCTCCGAGACCAGCACCTGGCGGTCCACGCCATTCAGCCCAGCCTTCTCAATTTTAGCCTGCACCCCCCAGTCTGACCAGTACATGAACCTGATGAGAAAAGTCAAAAAATACAAGTAAGAAATCATAATCATCATGGTTTGACATCACAAAGTTGGTATGAGCCAATTATATTTATTGGCAGTAGTTACTTTCAGCAAAAATAAATAAATAAATAAATAATAATTAAAAAAAAATAATTGTTGCCGATTATTCTGTAAATTATATAAGCTGGAGCTGTAAAAATAAATGTTCCTTGAAGACGTCTATAAAACGCCTCACAAATTTAATACGTGATACAGCTTCAGATCATCCAGATTGTAGAATCTGACTTACTCGCTTATGAGACTTCATCATATACGGCATCTACTTACATAAGAAGTTTTATTTTTTTCAAATGTAATAACAAACCTGATTTAAATCTAGAAAAATCCATATAGTTTAAATAGGTTTAATATATTTTATACCACAATACTGATGAATGCTCAATTCTAATGAATGGTGGTTAAACGGTTTCAAATAATTTTCCATTAAAGCAGCTCTGACAAAAATTCTGGCTGCAAGTCAAATCACAGGTTTATATTAATGCACTCATTCATTACCGTTTCTGGGGTAACAACTTACACAGGGACTTGTATCAGGACCCTACACGTAAACAGAATTTAGAAACGTGTTGCTATTGAACAAAGACAATCTAGAATTGTTGACAAGGTGAAGCTTTCTATAAGGAGAGAAGTAGAAGTAGTAGAGTTATTTATAGAAGTAGTATCCAGTGTCAGCACTTTGTAACAGTCAGAGGAAAAGCTTTAACTTTAAGTTGGATAAGCCAAATGCTACACGGGAAAATCCAAGGATGGTGGACATTCTACTTTCATATTGTTTTTTTTTTTAAATTTATTATAACAATCTGCACATTCTTGATCTTAATAACATCAAGAAAAAACCTGATTACAGATGCTAAAATGTAAATTATATATTTTTTCTACATCACTAGGTTTTCATCAGTGATATTTTGGCATCTGGTCTTAACTAATTTATCTACTATGCACTTGCAAGCACCCGTTTGAACACCAAATAGAGAAATCTGACACACAATGGCCAAAATGCTGGCTGAATGTGCACCATCTGGGGCAAGGCATAGCCCATTTTTTTTTGCACTGTACAACTTGCCAACCCCACGCTACCATGTCCATCAATGAAAAAGAGATGAAGGACCACTGCTGGCCAGATATTATTTTGGTCATAACTTTTTCTCAGCACTGACACTGTAGTACAGCAAGTCAAGTCAGGCACAGCAGTGCTACTGGGGTTTAAAACATCTTAGTTCAGAAATTGACGTCATGTGGTGCGTTGAACACGTCTCGACCCAGGGAATCCAGGGATGCCTCGATTAGAATTTTTGGATACAAGGTTCAAAGGTTATGACCATAAAAATACTTCCAAAAATAAAGAGGTCAGAAACTAAAATTGCCAAATGGCTAGAGCATGATATTCTCTGTACATGTAGAAGAAGGAGGAACAAGGTAGGCACTTTGTCCACAGGCAGCAATTAGTTCTCATGTGGACATGCTCTCTGGGGCTCATTTGCATGTATTTCCTCTACTTCGATAATTTGCTTGAAAGAGGCTCGAGGGGATGGATGGAAACGTCATAATGGAGAAAGGGAGCGATTGAGAGTTCTAGAGCCTGGCTGAAAATGTACCATGTTATGCATTGGAAGGCTGGCATGGTTTGGGTCCAGAGCATCCTGTGATGAAACATTTCATTTCATTTCAATCAGACTCAAAACGGAAAAAGCCATCCTCATCGAGCGACCACAGATAGTGTGATTATAAATCATTTATTTGATATAACTGTATACTATAGATTCAAGTGTGTTGAAAGGATGAAAATGATTTTAATCATATGCTATCACCATTACAGTCACCAGATCTTAAAGTTAGGAGATATTGTAGAGTGACATCACTATCATCAAAACTTCATCTGAGGGAATATTTTCTGGAGGAATGGTGATCATCACCCCAGTATAGTTCCAGAGATCTGTAGAATCTATGCTGATGCACAGTAAAGCTGTTCTGGTGGCTTGTGGGGACCCGAAACCTTAGTAAGTTACCTTATATTGTTTTTATCCTTAATACATTTATATACTAGTGGTACTACGAGAAATTCAGTCAATGTGTTTTTTTTTATTATTATTATTATTTATTTGACACATTTACCACCCTATTTGGCACTAATAACATTTTCATCAGTGAATAGGATTTATGTATGGGGAAAAAAGTTTCCACTCTTCTCTCACCCTTGTCTGGGGTCAAGAGCAATCGCCCGTGGTTCCCTCAGCTCGTTATCAACCAACACTTTTCTCTTTTTTCCATCAGTAGTAGCAACGGAGATGCTTTTGTGTCCGGAGTCAGTCCAGTAGATGTTATTGTGGACCCAATCGACAGCTATGCCTTCTGGGGAATGTAGTGCTGAATCGATAAGCGTGACCTGCTCAGATGAGTTACTGGCTTTGTTGATGTATGCACTGCAAAACAACACACATACACATTGACATCAATTTGATCATGACAAGTCGCATAGTACTGCAGGGTCTGCCAAATTGCATCATGAATGAGTATCTCGTAAAACACTCTCTCATTGCCAGATATTATTTTTATTCATGCCCCAGGATTAAAACAATACAGCATCTGCATACCTTTGAAATAACGATGGTGGGACAATAATGTTATCCACCATCCATTTGACATCTATGGAGTAACATATGACAGAACTTTAAGGGAATGATCATTAGAAAGCAACTCACTGTTACTCCACCGGTGGGGTGGGACTTCACAACCTGGTAATGTTCTATCTGTGGTGAATGCATGGTGCAGGTGCTGCTCTACATTGGTGCCAGTTCTCAAATGGCCCTGTCTCTCCTTTTCATGTACTGAGGCTGTAAGCCTCTCTCTCTCTCTTTTTTTTTTTTTTAAACAAGTGATAGCTTGAATCACAAGCTAAGAAGCTTATATTAGTTGGAGAAAGTGTTCTGTCCCCATTTCCACATTTTCAGTGACACACAAATAAACACAAATAATACAAACTGTCTGTTAGTGGAGAAGAGTATACATTAATGACAGCATTTCAAACGTATCTGGACTAATTCCTGGGTGACACTAGAGGATAATTGGGCCAGTTTCGAGGCAGATTTACCCCTCCCAACGGTCCCAAATGGTGTCTAGATTTCAGGTTGGCAGGTCTAGATCACAGGGTTAATATTATATTAATCTTGTGGTGTGGCATAAATTTGATGGCGCATTAAATGCACAGTATGGATACTGATATACAACCAAAGGTTTGTGGATAAAGTGGGGTCCATGAAGACATGGTTTGCCATGGCCTGTACAGACCCCTGACCTCAACCCCACTGAAAACCTTTGGGATCTATTGGAACACCGACTGCACCCCAGGCCTCCTCACCAGACATCAGTGCCTGACCTCACTAATGCTCTTGTGGCTGAATGGGCAAATCCCCTCAGCCACGCTCCAAAATCTAGCAGGGATGTCCTGATCCGATATCAAAGAAGCGTTTTTTTAACTGATCGGTATCGGCTTCATTAAGCACTAACCTAAGCCCGATCCTTTGTTTTTACTTCAGCTGTCATGGAGAGCACCATTTGTGGCAGGACTACGTGGCTAAAATGTCTGCAGTGTAAGCATTTCGGGAGGCGGTAACAACAGAGCTGCGTTCAATACTCCCGATTCAATACAGCACCTGAAAAGTCAACACTCAATGGAATACAGCAAGTTCAAGTCTGCATCGAAGCAACACTGTCACGTAACGGTGGCAAAGACGGATGCAAGTGCAGACATTTACTGTGTAAAGTGCAAAACAAACCATCAAAATTGTGAAAACCAGAACCATAAACTCGAGACACAAGGCAAAAAAGGCTAACTATTGCAAGGCTGTAGCACACACAACGACAATGACGCTTGACAACAATAACAACAAAAGCTTGACCAAGAAACACACAGAAGCTAGACTTAAATAGGGGTGCTGATTATGGGTAACACAATGCAGGTGTGAGTGAGACATGTGACATGTGACAGGGCCCTGCTATGGGGGATGTAGTCCGGCACCGATTTAGGCATAACCATGACAAACACACACTGGAGGATACTTTTAAAAGGAAAGAAAAATTTCCTTTCCTAGAATTGTTAAGATAGGTGCCATTTTAGTTTGTTTACTTTGTTATTTTGTGAAGGAAAAAAAAAAAAGGTACTTTATGTATCATCAAAAACTCAATATTAAATGACTTGGATCGTGATTGGGGGCAAAAAAAACTTGATTGGGACAGCCCTGATCTATTGGAAAGGCTTCCCAGATGAGTGGAGGTTATTATAAAATCAAAAGGGAGACTAAATCTGGAAAGGGATGTTAAAAAGCACATTTGGGTGTGATAGTCTGGTGTCCACAAACTTTTGACCATATAGTGCATGTGTGTAAATTACGTCTGTTTGCTCAGGGATTTGACAAAGATGAATTGGACGAATTGGAGCAGCAGATTGTCTCCCTAATTGCTTCTGCTACTGTTTGCTTGAAACATCTTGGCTGAAATGTCACATCTCATCGACCCAAAATGATGCTAATCAGGATTAATTAGAGTAACCGCAACCTCAGCATGGCCTATAAATCATCAGCATGCAAGGAGGACCATTCAGTGCCCACTCCTAAAATAGCATTAAAACTTTCAACGAGTACCAGAACAAGTAACAGAGTATGCTAATAGTTAACAAATATGCTTTTAGGAAATGTTTCTTTTCCAATCAGCAAATGTAACCAAAGCAAAGTCACAAAGTGAACTATGAGGCAGTATTTGCATGAAACTGGCAAATAGCCTCTTCACATCTATTGTGCTGCGGTGAGTTTATACAATGGGAACACACTGCTAGTGAAATGCAACTGAACTCTGTGAGAGCCTGTGGCTAAGTGCTGCTAGTGGTGTTGAGTGGTTTCCCTTGCTATACCACCCCACCAGATCGGGTCTTCCTCAGCACTATCTGTACAGAGTATTCCACAACATCCATCGTCTGACCACCTAGTGGGTTGCATCCACATACTGTTAGAATGGCTGAGTGGTTTTCCCTTTCCATATGCTGATTAATGTTTCGTCTGGACTTCTTCATGGATGCCATGTCCACACATTGCCAATTGTGATTCTCCTTCGTGTAGGTGGACAGCCCACTTGAACAGGATGCTCTGGCACACAACTGGCCTCACTATCTTCGATACACACAGACCTGTTCATGGCCCCAAGATGGCAGGCAAGACCTTAGTTTCTACTGCTGCTTTCGCAAGAGCTAAGGAGCTTAGAGGTTCTAAATTGACCTCTGACCTGTCCAAAATCCTAGTGTGGGAGCTCCACTAAAGCCTCTTAGGGCCCCTCCTTACAAGCATATGCAGAGTAGAAGAACTGCATGCTCTGGGGATAAGCTTGCAGTATATATTGTGGTTGAATCCAGGATTTCAGCCCAAGGATATATCTCCCAATTTTGTAAAACTATCAAGTGTCCATGCACTATAAAGAACATTCCTTTTTGTGCCTGGAATTTACCCTATGGCACTATTTAGACAAGGGCCATTCAATCCTTAGACCTACTCTTTATCTCTCATGGAGGTAGGACAATAGGGGTCCTCTTGTCTAAACTGCGACTGGCGCACTGGATGGTGGATGTCAATACAATGGTCTATAGACGGTCTGGCCATCCAGCCCCTCCTGTTACATACCATTCTTGGTAAAGAAGTAACATCTGTGAAACTAAATACTAAACATCTGGTTGTTGTAAATTAATTTTTCTGAGTATGCAAACCTTTGCACTCAACTATATATTCAGCTTAATTCCATTTTTTTACATTCTTAAAATTCATTTTAAACAGAAGCAATGCCTATAATAGTTCAACAACCTCCAAGCTCTCGGATTTTAATCAGCCACCTGTATTGGCCAAATGCTAGTTACAGTCTTGGCCTTTTCTGATGACAGTCTGGTACTTAACCTCAGCCCCTTTCAGGAGAACGGCTCCTAACAGTGTAATTCTTATGCAAAAGTGTCTGCTATGTGACCTATTAATACATGTTCCAGTCTTCTATTCATTTCAGATGAAAATGGCAAAATGTAACTTATATGCATAGACACACACACTGATCTAGTCCAGAGCTGATGAATATTATTCAGCAGAACTCCACTAGTTAGGAGTTCTGCTGAGTGGGAGGAAAGACGTAGCGATGCGGGGGGCAGGGAAAGACTGAGAGAATGAGAGAGCGCGGCACCTTACCACACACTCCAAATTCCAACCAATTACCGTATACCGGTTCATACACACATGATGTGAAGAGACTTCAGCCTCACCAATAAGCAGCCAGATGCCCTGCTTTAGGCTTATCATGGTGATTAGGCTTAATTACAAGCAATCACAGCATCATTAACATCAGACAACTGTCAAGCTGTTCATCAGTAGCCACCCAGCAGTGAGCATATGTGAAAGTGAACATGTCTAAGAGACGCCGTAATATCACCAAACGACTACTACTTTCTCTAAACATACTCTTTGCGGTGGATTTTTACACAGATATGTAACCCATTATCATTATGTCTGTTCACAGTGTACCTGAAGATCTTGCGATGGAAAAGGTCACACCAGTACATCTTGTTTGTGGTGACGTCCACGTCCAATGCCACAGCATTTTTCAGGGTGGGCGCCACCTGCGTGTAGTCCCTCTTCACCAGGTCAATCCGCCGGATCTCGTGGCGGTTGGTGAACATCAGGTATGGACTTTGACCTGTGTGGAAGACCACAGAGACATCCATTAATATGGAGAAGGAGAAAATGGAGCTTCTTAGGTTTCAGAGTTATGTGATCTCAGTAACTGAGATCATTTAAAGTGAATGCAGATTGCTCTTACATTAATACAATCCCCTTATAACTCTCGGGGCTTTTGCACTAATAGACTCCAGCATGCATACCTAGATCTTACAGTACAACTTTACTGGTGGTACCTGAATCCTTTTCTATTAACAAGGTGCTCATTTTGGTTCCAAGGATGATGCATAATCATGAGCTGTTCCATGTGATTTTTATTGCAAATAAGTCAGGTCTCACCCGGCAAAATCAGGTCTAGGACCATAGGCACACAGTGAACTTGCATTACATTTCTATGTCATTAAATTGCATTAAATTCACAAAATGCTTTGTTTGTGTGTGTGTGTGAGTGCGCACATGGAGTGTCTCGAGGCAATTAGCCTGCGGTGTGTGTCAGAACATGTGTGTCTACCTCCGGAAAGCTTAATCAGTGTAGTTTGGTGACTCAGTCATGCCACCACACAGCAACAGCAATCCCATTAAATTCAACTTCCCTATACCCTATACTCACACTCTGTGAACTCAAGTTTCAGAAAGAGACACACACATTTTGTGCATTCTCCTTCCCTGGTCTGTATCAGCCATTAACCTTGTCCTTAATGATCATTCTAAATCTACATTATTAGACAGTCTTGCATTACTTCCAGGGACATGTTCCTCATTTCGTGTGCTCTACGTGTGTTGTGAAAAATCCCAAACCCCACCCATGCATTATAACTGTCACTGAGAAGGCCAAGCTTCTGACAAAAGAAGGCTGGAGTCACTGAGTTAGCTGGGGATCAGAAAATATTTCAGATAGATGCTGACACTGGACCCTCAGGAGGAAACAGATACAATGTGAAATGTCACATGACCTTAACAAATAATGAATAACGGTGGCAAAATGAAATGAAAAACAAAACATGTTGTTCTTCCCTCAGATTGACCTGAGCTAGCTAACATAGTTTTTAACTGATATAGTTATTGTATCGCTAATGTAAGAAAGTATTATTAAAGGTTAGTCTTAGCTAAACAATCCATAATACTAGTTTTAAAATAATAGTTTTTAACAGCAACAATGTTAAGCTAGTAGGCATTTAGCATGCCAGCTAACTTTAGGGTCTTGAGACTTTATTTACACAAAACGTCTCCTGTAAAAAACTGCAGTCTCAACACTGCAAAGGTAGCTGGCATGCCGAACTATAACTATCTAACCGTTTTAAGTGATAGAGTTACTGTAAATTCATTATTAATTTTTGTCTTAGCTGAACAATCCACATAAAATCCACATGGTTTTGGTTTGGATGGTTTGGCAGAGATGGTTCAGCAAAGACAAGCTTGCTATCAATCTCTAGGGTTGGGGTTCGATTCCTGCCTCCGCCCTGTTTGTGTGGAGTATGCATGTTCTCCCCGGACTGTGTGGGTATCCTCCGGGTACTCCGGTTTCCTCCCACAGTCCAATGACAAGTGTTGTAGGCTGATTGTCATCTCTAAATTTTCCCTAGTGTGTGTGTGCGATTGTGCCCTGCGATGGGTTGGCACCCGTTCCAGGGTGCCTTGTGCACTGAGTCCCCTGGGCTCCACACTCCCCATGACCCTGTTTAGGATAAGCAGTTCAGAAAATGGATGGATGGATAGAAGTTCCTGTCAGCTTGAACCAGTCTAGCCATTCTTCTTTGCCCAAAGAACTGCTGCTCACTGGATGTTTTTTTTTTTTTTTTGCACCATTATGTGTAAACTCAAGATACTACTGTCTCAGGAGATCAGCCATTTCTGAAACACGCAAACCAGTCGATCTGATACCAACAATCATGATCACATTTCCCCCATTCTGATGTTTCATATGAACATTAGAAGAGATTGGCAGTTCTCCCAACACCCGCACTCTCTTCAAAACCTTTTCTTCTCTTCTCTGTCCCCCTCCTCCCCCTTCCCCTACCTCTCTCACTGCAGATGACTTTGCCACTTTCTTTTCCAACAAGGTAACATCAATCAGGAACCAGTTCACAACCCCAGACATGCATTGACCGGCTCCTCCTCCATGTAACTCCCAACTGACTTCCTTCTCTCCCCTCTCAGAGACTGATGTCTCTAAACTTCTCCTCTCTAGCCGTCCCACAACCTGTCATCTTGACCCTATCCCTTCTCACCTTCTTCAGTCCATCTCTCCCACACTATTACCTGCACTCACACACATCTTCAACACATCCCTCTCTACTGGCACATACCCTACCTCATTTAAGCAGGCCCGGGTTACCCCACTGCTTCAAAAACCATCACTTAACCCTGCTGTGGTTGACAACTACAGACCTGTTTCCCTCCGCCCTTTTCTTGCCAAAATTTTTGAAAGAGCCGTTTTTAATCAACTCTCCAATTTTCTCACACAGAACAACCTCCTGGACACCAAGCAGTCTGACTTCAAGAGCAATTACACCACGGAGACTGCTCTGCTTTCCATCACTGAAGCCTTACGACTAGCAAGAGCAACCTCTAGATCATCTGTTCTCATCTTACTCAACCTCTCTGCTGCTTTCGACACTGTGAACCATCAGATCCTCCTGTCAACTCTCTCCAGCCTGGGCATCGATGGAACGGTTCTGCGCTGGGTGGAATCCTATCTCTCAGACATATACAGATACCTTCAAAGTATCATGGAGGGGAGGTATTTGTGAAACTCAGCAACTCACAAATGGCATTCCACAGAGGTCAGTTCTGGGTCCACTGCTCTTTTCTATCTACACTACATCTCTAGGGCAGGTGATTGAGTCTCATGGCTTCCCATATCACTGCTATGCTGATGACACCCAGCTCTATTTGTCCTTCCAGCCTGATGATCAAGCCGTCTCTGCATGTCTCTCTGCTTGCCTGTCGGACATCTCGGTCTGGATGAGGGAACACCACCTTAAGCTCAACCTGGCAAAATCTGAGCTTCTCGTCATCCCAGCCTGTCCCTCAATCAACCACAACCTCACTATACACCTCGGCTCAACCACACTCAAGCCAACCAGGATGGCCAGGAACCTTGGGGTGATTCTCGATGACAGCTTGACCTTTACAGACCACATCTCAACAACTGCACGGTCCTGTAGGATTCTGTACAACATCAAGAAAATCAGACCCTACCTCACTGAACAGGCTACACAGATACTAGTCCAGGCTCTTCTTAAATCAAAACTGGGCTACTGCATCTCACTACTCTCGGGCCTCCCGGCCAGCTCCATCAAGCCCCTCCAAATGATTCAGAATGGAACAGCACGCCTCGTCTTCAACCAGCCCAAGAGAACCCATGTCACACCCCTCTTCATCTCCCTCCACTGGCTTCCTGTAGCCGCCCACATCGAATTCAAGGCCTTGATGCTCACCTACAAGACCTTGTCTGGAACAGCACCCTCCTACCTCAACTCTCACCTGAAGGCTTACGTTCCCTCACGCAAGCTGCGATCAATCAACGACTGACGCTTAGTAGTGCCTACTCAGCGTGGCTCAAAGTCCCTTTCAAGAACATTCAAATTAACTGTTCCTCAGTGGTGGAATGAACTTCCAACCTCAATCTGGACCGCAGAATCTCTCACCATCTTCAAAAAACAGCTAAAGACCCACCTCTTCCATGAATACCTAACCAACCCATAAAAAAAAAAAAAAAAAATCTCCTCTGGCACTCACACCTCTACTCTGTGCACTTTGCTTCTTTTGGAACTCAATTAACAGATCTTGTATGGTAGCACTACTTGTATTGTTCTCTGCTTGATATATCGCTTTGCTTGTATCTTCTCATTTGTAAGTCGCTTTGGATAAAAGCGTCTGCTAAATGAATAAATGTAAATGTAAATGTAAACATTAACTGAAGCTCTTCACCTGTATCTGCGTAATTATCATCGGATAATTGCATCAATGAGCAGGGGTATGGGTGTTGCTATTAAAGTGGCCAGTGAGTGTAGCTCTAAAATGCTGGTATATCTGCTAATGTGCTCTAGGCAAAAGCAGATATCAATGTTTGGTAAGCAGAAGCACTGATTGGACAGCCAAGAAAATAAGGAGGTTTGGGAAGCTGGAGGCTATTGCCAAAGGTAGAACAAGTGAGGAAGAATGGAAAAGGAAGAGGAAGTAAGGGGCTGTGTAACATAGAAAAAGACAGCAAGACAGCAATATAAATCCCGATCGAAACAGACAGATGGCGAGAGATTTTCAGCAGGTGCTGTGCGATGGTGAAAGAACGTGTAGAGCATTCAGGTCTGACAGTGATGGAAAAAAGATGAGCAAGGCTGATAGATGAGGTCTTATAAATCACCCCTCATTCTTTCTTCTTCTGTTCCCCACTCCCCAGCAAACTGTGAATATTTCAGCCTGTGATCTCACTAAAGCCAAGCTGCTTTGGCTGGCTCTCAGGGTCTCCGGCGAGTGGCCCCCAGGCCACGACTCAGACTGTGAGATCCTGCTATAATAGAGGGGACTTGTGGGAGAAGAAACATTTCATTCCATGTCTCCTAGTCCCTCATGCGCCACTGCACTGCGAGCAAATATTTTCACTTTCAGCCCGAGTTCAGGATTCAATCATTTCCCACATCTGCTGGATTTGCTGCCATCAATCTGAACAGCCTCATCTAAGATGTACAATGTGGCAAAGAGAGAATGAAAGCGATAGAGGAGAAAAAAGGTGGTGGTGGTGGTGGTGGGGGGGGGTTTGAGGCAAATCCCTCAAACTTGTGCTGAGATGAGAAGAGGATAATAAAACTGTAACATCATTGATAAGGCATCTTCACCACTGAATGGACTGCATTAGATCAGCAAGTGGCCTCCATCATTCACATAATGTACTCATAATGATATTTATCACTCAGTGTTTATTCATCTCTATGTCTCAGTGCTACGGTGATCTCATTCCTCCGTATTCTGACTCCATCGTGTCAATATCTAGAGCTTTGATCAACAGACCATATGACTGAGGCAGACCACGGGGCGGGGCATTTGTATTTCAATCACAGTGCAGCGCATTATCCGATTTTACAACTCTGCCATGATTATGCCCAGAATTCTTTCTTCCTTCACTGCTTTCATTTTCTATTTATTCTTTCTTCCCTTTCTCTATCTCTCCATTATCCCCTCCATCAATTACTCTCGCTCTAACACTTCATCTATCCATCCATCTCCCCATCTTATCTCATCATCTCATCTCTCTATTCTGCCTCGTTCATTTCTCTATTCGGCACTTCTCTTAATTTTTCCATTTTCCCACTCTTGCTTCTTCTATCTATCCATCTGTCCCTCACTCCATCTTATTTATTCCATCTCTCAATTCATCCCTCTGTATCTCCCTTTTCCCTTCATCTTTTAACATCTCCAGCCATCTCCCCTCTCTTCATTCTTAACGTTCTCTCTCTCCATTCTTTACTCTCTTCAGTCTTTCCTCTGTCCACTCTTCATATTCCATGTTTCCCTTTCCCTATCTCGCTTCCCTCAATCCATAATTTCCACTGTTTCATCTCTCCATTCTTCCCTCTCTCCATTCTAGCTGATCTCCATTTCTTCATTCTTCCTGCTATCTTACTCTTCACACTTTCCTATCTTCATCTTTCCAGTCTCCCCTTTATCTCTCTATTCTACCTGTCACTATATACTGTATCTAATCCTCCCTCCAAAAAATTCCACTTCACTCCTTTCTTCTCCCCTCTTTAGTCTTCTCTTTCCACACTTTCAGATAAGAACCTACAGCTACAGCACCAGTTTAGCTGTAATAAACAAAGAGCTTTCCTCTGATAGAACCTTCAAAGAGGTAAAACAGGTCAAAGGAAAGTAATGATACTCTTGATGAAACCTTGGGGTGTTAGAGCAGAAATGATGAACATGTTGTGAGGGATTGATACTGAAATGGATTAAATACTTGAAAGTGGAGAGGTGGAGATCAGTAGGCTCATGATGAGACATCCACTGAGCAGAGTTTAACCTCTCTCATATCTGCTCACACATTCTGACTGCTAATATTTCAGACTCATTCTGAGGACTATGATATAGTTGTTGGAGCGCATGCAAGAATTTGTTGATTTCATGAAACTATTTATCTCTTCCTTCTGACAGATAGAGGAAATGACTCAATTTCCTCAAGATCATTAGTTAAACACTGGCTGCTGGTGGGAACGGTGGCATGCTGATGCATTGTGTAGCGTACTGAGATCCTGAGCTGCATTTAGTGTCTGTGTGGAGTTTCACATTTTCTCCCCATGTTTGTCTGGGTTTCGTCCGGGTTATCTTGTTTCCTCCGACCTCCCAAAAAAATACCGGTTGGTGGATTGCCAGCAGGCATGAATGAATGAATGCTAGGGTGAATACAGTCTACTGGTTCCTCTGAATGCAACATGTGAAAGACGTGTTCTGTAGACATCTTTATTTAGACTGGATGAGAGGAGGTCAGTGATGGAAAAACATACCATAATATGATATGTGGAGAGAGAGAGAGAGAGAGAGAGAGAGAGAGAGAGAGAGAGAGAGAGAGAGAGAGAGCAATGCCATGACCACAGGCTGTGTCTTTCCAGTTGCCATGAATTTCCTCACCTGCTCATTAAAACCAATTTAAGTTCAAGTTTAGGTCCAGGCTTGCAGCACACATTAACAGCACACTTCATGTCCTTAATGAGGATGTAGAAGGCCAGCATGGCTACATGTATACAGCTTCACGAGTCTCCTCCCATCAACACAGCTGATTAAAAATGTGAGGACCCGCTCGACTGACTTCATGCCAGCTACCAGTAGAGACACTCAAGCACCTTATTACATCCCAAGGCTTCATTTGCAACGCTGCCTTTCTCTTACCATGACACGTTCATTAACTGTAATGTAACTCATTATTGTCACTAACATGGAGCTGCAATTTGTTAAACTTGTAGCTTTAAAGCTTTAAAAGCATGAATAAATGTACAGACTATTGGCTTCTGTGAAGTGTGTGAGAAAGAGAAGGAGAGCACAAAGCACGGAGATAGATGACGATCATTATGGAGCTCCCTGAGGAACACGCATCTAGATTGAGGACCATCAGGACCACCCTGTGCTTAAAATCATTATTTTTAAAGTGCTTTTAATGGATGACATACTTTTGAACTTTAACAATGAACTTCCTCTGTACTTCCAGTTTAAGCCACGTGTGCCTCAGGGGTTTGCGCTGTGGGCTGCTGAACATAAGCCTGTTAGGTCCTTTAGCCCCGAGTCAGCTTAATTATAAGTAGGTTTAAGCATTTATTGCAATTATAAGCATCTGCCAGATCATTAAGTGTAAATGTCGAAACTTCCACATACACTCTCTGAAGTCTCTAAAGTTTTGTGCCTTTAGTGTGTATCTATTATGTAGCATACTTTAAAAATGATTTAAGACACATAATTGAACCTTAGGGTCTAGTCTTGTATTGCTTGATCCTGGTTAGTATCATGGTGGATCCAGAGTCTATCCATGACGAGGGAATACACCCTGAATGGGACACGAGTACATAGCGCACACCCATTCACACCTAGGGCCAATTTAATGTACCTACCAGTGTAGTCTTGTGGGGTGGGAGGAAATCGGAGAACCCGTAGGAAGAACATGACAGTAACCTAAGTTCAGGATCAGACCAGGATAAAGTGGAAACAGTGGAAGGAGGATAAAGATGACGTATTCAGACTGCAGATTCACATGGAGAATCTCATTCCGATTCAATTTATATGCAACGAAAATGGAAAATATAATTCCATATATATAAAAAATCTTCATACCCAAGGCTCTGCCGATCTTTTTAAAATGGTAACCAAATGTAAACAAGCTTGTGCAGAGCTTGCATACTGTTTCTAATAATGAACTGCTCTCTGCTCTCGCTCTTGATGCCAACAGTAATATTGGTATCCAAAGGTCATATTTGCAGTTGCTGTTGTGTCTGTAAAATGGGTTTTCAAAACCAGGCTGTGACGCCTTGTGCTTCAAAGCACAAGTATCTTATCTTTACTTTGCCTCTGCAGAGAATGCTTCTGAAAAGGGCATGGATGAGAGACCAAATTCATTTCACATTATTAAAGAGATATCTATAATAAGAAGCTTAGGACTAGAGGTAGGGTGGGTGGTTGGTTGGATGGATGGATGGATGGATTGGTAGTAATTATGAGCTGATTTTGAGAGTTTCTAACAACAAAATATCTGTAAAATGTGGTGAATGACTGTGATTGTTTTGGTGTTTCTTTTATTTGGGGAAATCCAGAAATAATATTCATACTCAGAAGCAGCAACTAGCCACAACTGATGTCAGCTTCAAGTGGTCTCATGGATTACTGGATTAATGCGGTCTTTTACTTAACTGTTTGTGCAAATAGGAGTGTCAGGATGTTTTTTTTTCTGAACATGTATCTGGTTATCCTGCTGCTCCTGAGCTCTGCCGCATTTGTCGTGTTAACATCAGGTCTTCCACAGGGCTTTAAACATACTGTAAAATGACTGCCTACTCAAAATCTAAACTGTTGCATCCATGTATTAAGACCTGCCTGTCCATTGAGATTTGTAAACATTGCATCGATTTAGGGATAGCTCACTCTCCTTCTCTTGCCAAAACTCTGAGTCTAAAAACATTGCCATCAACGGTCACATCTCCTCTGTCTGCTCATCATTCACCCGAAGCCGAAAAGTCCTCCCTTGACTTCTTTAAACACCACTCCCGACCTAGTTTCACAGTCATTCTTTTATTCAGTCTCAACCAAAATTGCTCTTTTCACACAAGATCTGTAGTAAATAAACTCTTTACTTTAAGCGATTTCCTCATTTTGGATGTTCTTTATGTGACCCAGACTTGGCACACTTCTGGTGATTTAAACACTCTTGTTAAATTCTCGCTCAGTGACTGTACATTTTTTAGTGCTCTCAGGACCGGGATCTGAGGTGGAGGTTTGGCAATCATTTTTAAGTACTGTTTTAAATGCAGACTGTTGACTGTAATAGAGTACTCAAAGTTTAAGTGGAGATGTCCAGCCCTGTGCTAGTCTACAAACCATCTGAAACCACTCCAGAATTCTCAGACTTTCTGCCAGATGTACCTGTAACTCTGATAAGGTTTCGATCCTTGGTGATTTCAATGTTCCAAGCCTCTGATTTGGGAAAATTTTTACAGTTGACTTATTTGTTTAATTTGTCGTAGTTTTTCATTTATCTTACACATGAGAACGGACATTTGATCGTAGTTTATCATGTGGCTTCCCTGTGTAAAGGTGAGCTTGCAGCTATCGGCTTGTCTGACATCTTACTAAATGCCATTATCCGTCCAAATCATTAACAAGGAATTACTAAATAATTTTATTTAGCATTGTGTATGCCAGTTTTCTGATTCTCTATTATTACATTGACTCAGGCCTGGATGTCATGGACATCATGATTTACTCCAATAAGTATTGAGAAGATACAGACACTTGGGATCAACATCAGCATAAAATGAAACTTAAGACCTTCTGATGTAGTTTGAATCTGATTTAAATCTATTTTAAATATACGCAGGGCTGGCTTAATTCCACCTGACCTGCTAAAAAAAAAAAAAAGTCCCTAATAGGGACAGCTCTAATGGTTCCCATTAACCATTTTGCTATTTGAGACGGTATCTGAGAGTGCTTCGAGCAACGGTCAGATGTAAATCTGTTTCAAACAGATATTGAAGGCATTTGCAACTACATTTTCATGCGGCTAATCCCCATCCAATATATACCTGATATGCAAGATTTCAAAAATAAGAGCATTGTGCTTTGAGAATACCCCAAACAGGAAAACAGCATTATTTACCTCCATAAAAAAGAAAACCACCCTTGCAAGAAGTAGAATGATAAATGAAATGTCTTCTGAGGACAGGAAATATTCTCCATGCTGTTTAGCCTGAGGCTGAGTGTTTTCTAGCTCACTGTGGCACAATATGCATAATGCCAGTGTCCCTCCAGCTGTCATCCTCTATTGAGAGAGAAAAAGTGGAGACTCTGGAATTTTCTGCCGTCTTGACAGCTCAATGAAAAAGCTAAATTATCTTCATCAAGGCCATGTTAGCTTCACAATCACTATACAAACCACATTGTATGTACACAGTTTTAAATTAAATAAGCTGCTCGGTATAATAATAATAATAATAATAATAATAATAATAATAATAATAATAATAATAATAACCTCTCCCTATATTACCAGTGATTTGAAAACGATCATTTGCTTCCATAAGAAAGCACTGAGGCTTGGCTGTGTGATTGCACATGCCACATCTTGACTACTCTTGCTTATTTCTTCCTGAGAGGTAATAAAGACTCATTTGCCGGTGAGTGCAGTAATCAATGTGATTTTCACACCATTTAAAGCTAAGCAGAACCAATTACTGTATCCACTTCCTCATTATTAGTGATGCTTGCAGTTACTTCATGGGACGTAAGAATGATGATTTGCTCTTTAATGATTCCCCCGTCCCCCCCACCCCCGCGCCTACATGAGCTATATAATGAGCAGCTTGCTCCTAGAGCATTCAAAAGGTATTTGCATATTAAAGACTAAATAAGAAAATAGCAGAAACTCATTTAGCACTGGGGTAATGTAACATATAGTCCCGTATTGTAATATATTTCCAAATAATAAACAATATAGATAAATATAAGCACATGCTCCTCCACTGCATTTTCAATACATGTATTTTATGTATATATATATATATATATATAAATGTAAAGTTTAAATATATTGTTATTTGTTATTATTAAATATATTGTTATTTGATTGTAATGTATCCTCCGTCCTCCATTTATGATATTTATGACTCTTAGAGAAAAAGAAAAGCGTTCCTCAAAAGAGTTCTTTCTCCTCAGAGGGCCATACGTTTGGGTTGTAGAGCTGTTTCCCATTCAAGAATGTATGCGTGATTACCACATAAATGTCTACGCAGAACATTTTTGTCAAATGCTTTCATTAATTCATTTTTTCTCCCCAAAAGATGAATCTGTGGTTATACGTACCTCAAAGTACCCATCAAAGTAATACAGTTTTCTCCAATTGCTTGAGTTTCCTGCTGTACCATCTCCTTTCTTTTCTCTGAAAGGCCAGTTTTTTTTTTGTTTTTTTCAAATCACATTTTATTGCATTGTGGGAAATGTAGGAAACCATTTACCAAAGTGAAAATAGTTGTTGTTTAAGAACTTTACACCAAAAACCTCATAATTTCAATAGTAAATAAATACCTCTGGAGATCACATATAAGTTATAAACATTGACATGTAAGTTGCTCAGGCTGGATTTTTTCCCTTTAAAATCAAATATATCGAATCTGAAGTTGGTTTGAAAGCCTTACCCACAGCCTTGCACGTGCTAGAAACTGGATCCATTTCATAGCCCTCGTAGCATTCACACTTGTAGTCGCCTTTGTAGTTGATGCAAATTTGACTGCAGGCGTCTGGGTTCTCACATTCGTCTATGTCTGGAGGATACACAAAAAGCAAAGAGCAACTGTCTCGTCCTCTTGTGAGAGTTTCTATATCCACTTCATGGCTGCTAAAGCCTAGCAATTGAAGCCACACACTTGTGGTTGTTATATTAATGTGTGGCCTGGGAAAATGCTTCACATGGTCAAATCTGAACATTTTCTACTATATGTCCATATAAGTTCTGAAAACTACACACTTTCTTGAATATGTGTTTTTATTTGTATCTCAATCAAGAGTAAAGTTCTAGCATTTTAAAGTCTGGTTAACAACAAATTTGTTAAAGGAGAAAATGAAATTTCGAAATTTTATTCCGATTGAGACACTGGAGCGTCGCAGACATTTCGGCATCCAGTATCTGATTCCATGCTGAATTGATTAGGCTTTGTTAAGTCTGTATTGCTACAGTATGTAACTATCTAACAACTTCATAAAAGCGTGAGTCACTTAGCTAGCAAGCTTTTAGACATCTCTAGGCACACTGAATATTTCTCCCACTGTACTCCTTATCCAACATAATATTTGCAGAAAGATAGTCTAGGCAAGATTCAATAGGAAAAAAAAAACTTCTACACCGTTGTGATTGGGGAGATATTTTGTCCCAAACCATTTTTTTTTGGCTGTTTGCCATAATTTAGACAGAATAACATCTGAAATGTATTACCAGGGCCTTAGTCATATGTAATATGACTGAGAGACCACGTCAAGATTTAATGCGCTCTGCGCATACCTTAAAAAAACAACAGTGTCTTATCACTGGTTCAATAAAGTTACATTAATTTGTGTTAGAAATGTGCTAAGCGCTAGAACATCATCAGTGGAATTAAGAGGAATCTTTACCTCCACAAGTCCTCTGATCCAGCAGCGTGTAACCTGAAGGACAGTCGCACTCGTAGCCTATCCGCCGGTCCCTGCATATGTGAGAGCAGCCACCATTGTTATTGGCACATTCATTGAGGCCTATGAGGAAGAAAAGACAGTAGTGGGAGTAAAAAAAGTGAGTAAATCCAGCAGGGATTGGACGCTGTGTGAAACGTGCACCTGGCATCCTGACAAGAACTGTTGGTTCATTTCACTTTTTCTTAGCGGAGACTCGGACTGATGGGAAACTCATGACCTGAATAAAATCTCCCTCGCTTGCCCTTGCACGGCTCTGGAACGGCAAGAAACTTATATTAAATGCTAGAAATATGGGACAGGATAATGTGCCTGATTGTAGTAAAAAGTAGTGGGTAACGATATGCAGAATACATCTGCGCAATCTTAGGCACTCGTCAGGAAGCTTTTTTTTTTTTATATACTCAAGCTACATTCACAGCAGGGAGGAAGAGATATGCTGTAAGCATCACACAAACAAAATATTCGCTTTCTAATTGCTTTGAAACCAAAATACATTACACTTCCTTCAGTAGAAATGCTGAGCACGGCCATTATCATAACCAACCAGCTCGAGAAGCTGTCCCAATCAGCAGAGATGTACACAGTAATTAGCCTGCTTCGTGCCAGCATACGGATGACTGAGTACAAAGTACTGAAATGAATTAAGACACATGGTAGTGAGTATGTACTATGGGTGTAACACAATTACATTATCTGCATCAGTTTAGTTCTAAACATCCGTATCTTTAAACCGAAGTAGGTGTGGCCTAAACCATTTTGTTTTTTTTATTCAGTTTGAACCTTACCACCATGCCCCTGGAAAAAATCCCAGAGGTAGAAATGCCACCATGATATTTTCTAACATTTTCAAAGGAATTTAGTTGGTTCTAATTCCCGAAATATACACTAGTAGCGTCACTCAAACTACCACAACTCAACCACTTAACTACCACAACCAACAGTCATTCAGGATTGATTGTAAAAGTCTCACTCAGCGCCGCACCTACGGATGGGCACCGAAACCCGGTATTAAACTGGCCCCTGTGCTGAATTATGAAAGACTGTAGTATCGATAAACTCTGCTTTCGTACTGGAGAAAATTAATAAAATATATATCCTTTTTATTTTTTTAAATAAACGTTATCTTGCACATTTTATCTCGCCAACCGTTTCTAATTTGCGATAATATATTAAGACATCCGTCTGCATTTTCCTCATTCGCAGTCCAGAAGTGAGATCTCTCGGGTGAGGAGGCTGTCTGTCACACGCACCAGCGAGCGCTCGCACAACACGAAAGCTCCCGCTTAATACACAGAGTGACGATGGCAGAGAGAACCAAACCAAACGTTCAAAAGTGTGGTTACACGTCACTAGAGTTGATGCAGACAACGCTTGTTTCCACAAGAGCAACAAGATTTTTGCTTGTAAGGGCGGAAACAAGCAGACTGCTTGTGTTTCCGCCCTTACAAGCAAAAATCTTGTTGTCAAAGCATCTTCCAAAATGTGCAGACAGGGAAATGCAAAGTTTTCGACTGTCTAGGTAGAGCGCTTCTCTGGTGCCCCATCTACGTCAGGTACGTATGCTAGCAGCCTTCCCATAATCGAGGTCTCTCTCGGCATCGAAACGACGTTCATCTCAGACATCGATCCAACATCATTTCGCTCATTAAAGTCATGTTCAACCAACGCTGTTCACGTTAATCAAAGCTTTCTATAGCACTTTTTAAAACAATGTTTAAAGAAGACATATAATAGATACAGGAAAATAAAATCAGTAGTACGAAACATAATGGAATAAATAAAAGAAATAAAAGGCACGGCAAATAAAATAGAATAAATAAAAGACGGCAATCTTCTTATAGCCTAGGCCATCTTTATGTAGAGCAACAATTCTTTTTTTCAGATCCTCAGAGAGTTCTTTGCCATGAGGTGCCATGTTGAACTTCCAGTGACCAGTATGAGGGAGTGTGAGAGCGATGACACCAAATTTACACACCTGCTCCCCATTCACACCTGAGACCTTGTAACACTAACAAGTCACATGACACCGGGGAGGGAAAATGGCTAATTGGGCCCAAGTTGGACATTTTCGCTTAGGGGTGTACTCACTTTTGTTGCCAGCGGTTTAGACATTAATGTCTGTGTGTTGAGTTATTTTGAGGGGACGGCAAATTTACACTGTTACACAAGCTGTACACTCACTACTTTACATTGTAGCACAGTGTCATTTCTTCAGTGTTGTCACATGATAAGATATAATCAAATATTTACAAAAATGTGAGGGGTGTACTCATTTTTGTGAGATACTGTATAAGCTAAATAACAAAGAATATTTTAATATCATATTGATGAGTACCAAAAAACATAAAAAATGTAAAAAACGTTTTCGCAAAAATTGTAATATACGGAAATCTGATACGTTTATATTTGTAACTTTTCATGACCAGTATCTTGTGCATTAAGGATGAGGGACCATATATAGGGCTGAGAGCAGGGTGAAATGTCACACATTATGATTGGAGGGACATGTTCATGAATATGTTGAAGGTGACACGTATTGTTCATATGCTCTGGACAATCTGGAGTCGCGTACCGTGCACTTGAAGCTAGCGGGGCGTGGCAGTGAAGCAGGTGCTCCATCTAATCTCATTTGCAGGGTGGAGAGAGCAGAGCGGCTGCCTCAGGGAAATTAACAGCAGCTTCAACAGCAGCCGCTCCCCTTTATATGTTTTGCATTAAAGATTCATACCGAAGATAACCCGCCAGAGAGAACGAGTGAGCGGGCGAGGGAGAGAGAGAGAGCACTGTGTGCGCAGGAACATTTACAAACACAAGCTGGCATTTTGGAAATGTCATATATCCTCAATTAACATCCTGCTGCAGTCGGGTAGAGAACACACAGAGGATGTGGTCTTATAGGGGAAACGTTATCACGGGGCAGTCATGGGCAGGTTCACGTCTGATATACATGAAGTCAGTTCTCTGTTAATATGGCTGCGTTGATAGATGAAGGTGAAGGCTAGTGTGTAAAATCTGCAGAGTGAACAAATCAATCATGGAGTATCTTTTCACTTGAACTTTGAACTGAACACGTCGATAGGAATGAGAAAAAGAATCAATTCTTAAGTGTATCATGATTCTTTAATGACTCTATTGAAAGAGCGAACATCATGTTCAAACTTTTTTTTTCCATGTCAACAGTGGTAGACATTTCTATTGTAAAAAGTAAGCTTAGCCCGGATAGTTATTTTTAAAAGTGCCTTTTAATTGAATTTATATTAAACATTATGTTTTCAGATTGATTTTTATTCATTTACCCACAACAATGTTTTCCTGCAACTTATATTTAGTACATTTTACATTTCCTCAGCTACAAAAATCCACTATCTTCACCACAGGCCAACTCTAACAAGCCACAAAGGACCTGCATTTCTTCAGAGAACTTTTGGTACTTTAAGTGACTCAGGGATCGTTTAGACCACATGGTTCTTAAACATTTTGCAGCTGTTTAACACACTGTAAAACCGGATTAGTTCATTTAACTCCGAAAAAAATTTTGAGGAAACTAATTACCTCAAAATTTTTAAGTTGATAAATCAATTTCTTTAAGCCAATATAACAAAAATTAATTTTAAATTACAAAGTTTGAGTTAATCGTTATATTTAAGTGTATTTGGCTTAAAGAAATTGATTTATCAACTTAAAAATTTTGAGGTAATTAGTTTCCTCAAATTTTTTTTGGAGTTAAATGAACTTATCCGGTTTCACAGTGCAATAATAATATAAAAATAATAATATAATAATACTCTGGATAATGATCGGAGACTTTTATTCCTGAACCTCCCACAGACAGAACAGGCAAGTCGATATTAGTTATACGCTTGTTGTTTTTGAGCTTTTGAGACGGGGGTTTGATTAAACAGACTAATAACACTAGAAGAACTCAATTGTAAACGTAACGTCGTTGAGAATTCTGGGCTGTGATTTTGAGAAACGGTGTTTAAACGTGTACAATTTCTGTACAATTGTTTTTGTTTGTTTTCTTTTTAAACTTTTGAATATGTGAAAATTCACATCAAAAACTTTACCTTGACAGCCTTGAGGGAAATAAATTAGAATTGAATATTATCTTGTCGGACGGAAAAAAAAAACTTCGCATCATGGTACCCTACTTCAAGATCGGATCAAAGTCGTCGGTCACTAACGAAACTGTGTATTAATGTGTGTGAGTGTGAGTGTGTGTTGCGGTACATACCACACTGCTTCATAGGCTCGTCTGACCAGTCCTTACAATCCTTGATGTTGTCGCACACCCTGCTGCTATCAATACACTCTCCGTTATTACACATGAACTTCAGCGGCCCTTCGCATTTAGTAGCTGTAAGAAAACACGACAGACACTTCTTAGATTATCTTTTTCTCTTAAAACACAAACACGGACATGCCCGACTAGTCACTCTGATAGATTCAATACCCGTTGTCATGAGCACACACTAAACAACCCACTTTATTTCTGTGGGTCTAAGCGCATTCATAATCGGAAACCAGAGCTCAGAACAGAAAGCATGGCATAAAGGTGAGCTCACTGCGGTGGTAATTAGTTAATCAAACATGTTATTTAATGCTTGGCTTCACTTTTACACACCAGACCACTTTCAGGTGGGTCAGAGATGTGTTTTCAGGGCTGCACCTGAGTTCTGAAACAGATTTCATTAGTGGTCATCCATTTCACAGATGGTCATTAAAAATCCCAGGACACTTATTGGAAAAGTGTAGGGGTATAACCCCGGTGTCCTGGTGAAATTCCCCCATCGGCCCTTCTCTATCACGGCCCCCTGATAATCCCCATCTCTGAATTGGCTACATCACTCTCCTCTCTACTAATAGCTGGTGTGTGGAGGGCGTTCTGGAGCACTATGGCTGCCATCGCATCATCCAGGTGGATGCTACACACTAATAGTGGTTGAGGGGACCCCCCCCATACAATATAAAGTACTCTGAGTGCCTAGAAAAGCGCTATATAAATCTAAGGAATTATTATTATTATTATTATTAGCCTATTATTAGTACTTCACACTCGAACAATTGAGCTGAATACAGCCTTGTCACTCTGCAGTCATCTCTGGAAAAAAAGGGAATATGAAAAAAGAGGAAAAGTGTAAAAACGAGACGCACTCTTGTTGATGCAGCCTGCTTCGTCACTGAAGTCTGGACAATCGTGCTCACGGTTACACTGTTTAGTGCCGTGAATGCAGGAGCCATCGCCACACTGAAACTGATCCGGCCTGCAGGTAAGCAGAGCTGACACACACACACAGACACACACACACACACACACACACACACACAAGCTTATGACTTAGGGTGTTACACATAATTACAGCACAGGAAACAGTTTTGTCTTTTCTATTGCAGTCAGGTCAAATATGAAATGCACTTCAATTCCAAAGCAATCCCTCACTCGCATCCGCTCTAAACCCCCCAAAGCCTCACACTAACACCAATCGCTCTCTGTCTTAATGCCTTCGGTGAACAGGGATATACATAAAGTAGGTGCGCGCTGTGGTTTGTGCTGTTTGAGCGAGATGGTGTTTTTCTCATTCATCTTTTTTAAAGCGTGTTTAATTATTCATGCCGTGCGTCTCAGTAGCGCGGCAGCGGCGCAAGATAAACTGGTGATCAATTTCAGCAAAACAGAGAAAATTATTCCATGCTGGATGTAGCTCATCTCTTCAGACAAGGATATTCACACACACAGACTCGTCTTTACTATACTTGTGAGGACCCTCCGTTGGTGGAATTGTTAATACAGATAATTCTAACTAAACTTCGATCTAACCCTAAACCTCAGAAACCATAAAGAGACTTTTTTGGCTCTTTAATTTGTATTTATTTGAAATAAAAGCTTGAGTCGTGCTGGAACAGGTTTGGGCCACTTAGTTAAAGTGAATGGAAATTCTATACAATTGTGCGCTTCCAACTTGTGGGGAAGAACCACATATGGGTGTGATGGTCAGGTGTCCATAACCTTTATATAGTGTACGTCCATCCATTTTCTGTACCGCTGGGTCGCAGGGAGCCTATCCAAGGATACTCGGCACAGGGCAGGGCACGCCCTGGACAGGGTGCCAACCCATCGCAGGACACAATCGCACACACTATGGACAATTTAGAGATGCCAGTCAGCCTACAACACATGTCTTTGGACTAACCCCTGAAGCATAGAGAAAAGATGCAAACTCCAGGCACACATGGCAGCAGCAGGATTTGAACCCCCAACCACAGAGGTGCAAGGCAAACGTGCTAACCGTCAACACATCTCATTACTGATTAGCTGATCTGCACGTGGTGCATTTACTCATCACGTCACTTCTTCGAAGACGAAATACTAAGGTTGTGTCCCAAATGACGTACTATACACTTACACTATGCACTACGCACTACCCCGTGACCCGATAACGGATAAGCGGTTGTGGATGGATGGACCATGCACTACCGTCTAGTGCAGTGTTTCTCAACTAGGAGTCCGCAGACCCCTAGTGGTCAGTGGTGTAATTGCAGGGGGTCTCTAGGAAAGTTTAAAAAATGTTTAAATAATATTACATATATATATATATATATATATATATATATATATATATATATATATATATATATATATATGTTGTTAAATGTATCAAAACATATTCAAATGAGATGTTTTAAAATTAATCAATTTGGTTATTCGCAAATATCACGTTAGGTGAACTGACGATCGTTCATTAATGGATTTATTTTAAATTTTATTTACAAATGAAATGATCATTTGCAAAAACCTCTGAGTGGTAGACAAGTTCAAGTGTCGCACTGATGGATAAAATAAACAAAGGATAATTCCGAGAGTCAAATTAAATGTCACACCAAGCATAAAATGTAAAAAATAAAATCTTGAAATGTTTTGATAACATATTAATGATAATATTATTAACGTTAAATATTAATAAAATAAAGCAACATATATAGAAATGACTGTTTAATATATAGCCTATGACTGTTGTGGAGTGAGGGGGTCCTTGTGGATTGTTCGAAATATGCTAGGGGTACAAAGCTCACAAAAGGTTGAGATCCGCTGATCTAGTGTGACCTGAAAGTCGTCCCAGCCCCCCACCCCCCACCCCCCCAGATTAATCGATTAATCGAAAATAATAATAATATATAACCGGCCAACTAATCGATCATGTAGACACCAGATATTAAAAGATAAATCCAGCATTTTTCAACATTGTCTCTATTCACTATATCTGTACTGTGCATTTGTTCAAGACATTTTATTAACATGTTATCCTGTAATTGAAAAAAACAACAACAACAACAACAAAAAAAAAAAACCCAGAAAATCTGTTTACTCAAAATCACTCATAATGGAAGCCAGGGACAGAGTATAATATGTTTAAAACGTACATGTAATGCACCTAACACAAACTCAAATCTACAATCATTACATGCTACCTGAGGTATTATATGCTTTTGTGGTGTTCATGCGCGATCAGGAGAAAACTGAGGCACTCTGGGTTAGTTTTGAGCTACGCTGATTATGGTGGTAACGTCAACACAAATTGTTCCCCGTGAAAAAGAAGTCCCGTCTCTGAAAAGGTGAATTATAGAGAACTTGGAGATGAATGAACAAATTCAGAAAAGCGTTTTACAAAAATGTGTTGCATAAACGTTTGACTTCATGTTAAGATTTTTAAAGCAAACCTGACTGCCAGACTGTTTACAAACTCGTCTGGATTTTGTTTTTTGTTGCTGTCTGTTTTCACTCTAATCAGCTGAACGGGTGACAAGCTTCAGGTTCGACATTGATTCTGGAAAAACATATGCAGGTGTCGGAATTGGAAATGAAACGCATGAAGTATTGCACAAGGAGAGACTCTTAAATTCAAGAGGCCTCCTTTGTACCCCAGACACACACACACACACACACACACACACACACACACACACACACACACACACACACGCACACACACACGCACACGCACACGCACACGCACACACACGGTTACTTAGCAACAAGCAGGGCACTAGTGAATGGCACCACACGGATTTCCTCTTTACAGCAAATGACTCAGGTTTACATGGCTCAGACACTAAGATGCTTGTCAAACGGGCCTAGACTGGAACACACACACACACACACACACACACACACACACACACACACACACACACACACACACACACACATACACACACATACACACACATACACACACATATACACGCACACACACACACACACACACGCACACACACTGACACACACTCATACACACACACACACAGTTTATACCATTTATACAGTAACTGCTTACAGGGCAGTTGTACGGCTGACTCGCCACATAAACCGATAAAAGTCGCTTGCGTAATTGTTATGATGAATTTTTCTGCGAGAAGATGTCTCCAGGAAGGAGTCTCCAGTGTCAGTGCTCTGTAACAGTTCAGGGGTAAAGCTGTAACTTGGAGTTTACCCACACAAGAAGGTCTTCAGATGGGGGGTTTTGTGGTTTATTTTTTGTGATACTGTTATTGTTATATTTATACATAACTTCACTATTTACATTTGTCTTCGAAACTAATTTCAACCATACACATTTATTTATACTACCCTGTTTCACTTCCTCCTTCCCTTCTTCTCTCTCTTCTGGTTTCCTTCCCTAGTTATTTCCTTTAATCTTTTTGTTCTTTACTTCATCCCTTCTTCACTTTCTCCATGCTTCCCTTCCTCCTTCCTGTTCTCCTTATTTCCTTCCCTCTTTCCCCTCTCCTTATTTCCTTCCCTCTTTCCCCTCTCCTTGTTTCCTTCCCTCTTTCCCCTCTCCTTATTTCCTTCCCTCTTTCCCCTCTCCTTATTTCCTTCCCTCTTTCCCCTCTCCTTATTTCCTTCCCTCTTTCCCCTCTCCTTGTTTCCTTCCCTCTTTCCCCTCTCCTTATTTCCTTCCCTCTTTCCCCTCTCCTTGTTTCCTTCCCTCTTTCCCCTCTCCTTATCTCCTTCCCTCTTTCCCCTCTCCTTGTTTCCTTCCCTCTTTCCCCTCTCCTTGTTTCCTTGAGTCCTTTTATGATTCCATTTTATTTTATTTCACTTGATATTCCTGTTTATATAGAGAGTTGTTTGGTGCCAGTTCTCTCGGCATTGGCCGTGACGCTGATTGCATCTGTACTTACGACAGTTTGTCTCGTCGGACTTGTCCTTGCAGTCCGGGTCCCCGTCACATTTCCAGTTGAGATGGACGCACTCTCCGCTGCCACACTGGAACTCTCCAGCTGGGCAGCCTGGCTTCTGCGGCTCGTTCCTGCTGCTACAGCGCTCCACCGACTCGTCTGATTTATCCTTGCAGTCAGGGTCGCCGTCGCAGCTCCACAGAGCCGGGATACACTCGGAGTTGTTGCAGCGGAACTCCTGAGGACTGCATGTGGTGGCTGTGTGTGATGTGCACTTCTCTTCATCGCTGTTGTCTCCGCAGTCATCGTCACCATCGCAGACAAAGCCTGGGGCCACGCACATGCCGTTCCGGCACTGGAACTCTTTCGGCGGACAAACCTTCGCATCTGAGAAAGAGGAGGAGGAGGAACACACATATGTCAATATGTCTATTTCACTATATACATTAATAGAGATTTTACTCATTCATGTCGTTCCAAACCCATGAGATGTCCATTTGTCCTCACATGAAGACGTTTTTAACGAAACCTGGGAGATTTCTGTCCCTCCGTGTAAAGTTCAAGTAACCAAAACTTTCAAGCTCCAAAACGTTCAGAAAGGCATCATAAAAGTAATCCATGTGACTCCAGTGGATTAATCCCGATTTTATGAAGCGAAAAACCCAAAACCTTTATTCACAAAATAGCTTCAGCTTCAGTTACAAAGATTGTCCTGTGTGACTCAGTGTGTGTACAGTGTCCCTCTTCCTCTGCTCTCAGCAGCGCTTTCGGGTCCTCTTGTATCCGGACGTTCTCGAGGATGTTTTTTTGTCCGCCCTCGCGTCAACGCGACACGCATGCGTCGTGGTTCTCTCGTGAAGATATCTGGTGAATAAAGACTAAAGCAAAAAAAAAAAAAAAGCAAACTAAAGCAAACTAAAGCAAAGCATTTGCATCGCTTCAGAAATTTGCGATTAAACCACTTTAGTCACGTGGGTTACTTTCACGATGCCTTTCTGGAGCTTGAAAGTTTTGATTTCAAACGGGGGGACAGAAATCTCCCAGGTTTCATTCAAATGTCTTCATTTGTGTTCCAAAGACGAACGCACGTTCAAGGAACGAAATGAGGGTGAGTAATTGATGACAGAATTCTCAATTTTGGGTGAACAATCTTCTGCTAACGTCTTGGGACCAGATACCACAGCACACCTCTAGAGGTTAGAGCTGCTTTGGTGGTGCAAGGGGGACCGACACAATATTAGGCAGGCGGTTTTAATGGTGTATGTCCTTGTTTAAGAGGGTTACACTAAATAACCCTGAGCTCTAAAGCTGTTTGGTTTTACACTTCGTCTTGTACACCTCTGATAAAAGGATTTATTGTTAGATTCGAGCTCGAGTATACATGCTGGGTGAAATTTGCGAATCTGAAACGGGGGGGATGTATGTATCTGAGTGAAGAGGCTTTATTAATATGCAAATCATGTTAAAGTGTGTGTATCTGTGTGTGTACACTGACAATCAAGTCAGGCTTTGATAAAAAGCTTATTCAGGATCATTTGCAAAGGGTATCTCTCTAAACTCGTTCACCCTTGGGACAATGGCATTATCAAGCAGCCGTGCTAGTCTCTGAATCGGTAGGATTTGTAGTGCCACATTTTGTCCTCCATAGATTCCTTTCACAGATTCACGCCCAACGCTTCAAACCGTTAGCAAACTAGGCTCCAAGTGCTTAAAATGGAACATATGAACATCCAGAATAACAAAAAGAGACATTCTCAGCACTCAGCCGTTATCACGGATAAGGATTCTGATGCTGATTGTATCAGATATATTCATCTCCATACACTGACTTCCTGTGTCCGCCCGTATCAAATTCAAGGCCTTGATGCTCACGTATAAGACCTTGTGTGGAACAGCACCGCCCTACCTCAGCACTCTCCTTCAGGCTTACGTTCCCTCACGCGATCTGCGATCGGTTAATGACCGATGCTTAGAGGTGCCTACTCAGTGTGGCTCAAGGTCCCTTTCCAGAAGCTTCACACTAACTGTCCCTCAGTGGTGGAATGAACTTCCAAAGTCAATCCGGACCGCAGAATCCGTCTCTATCTTCAGAAAACAGCTAAAGACCCACCTCTTCTGTGAACACTCAACTAAACAACCTACTCCGGCTCTTACACCTCGACTCTGCTTCTCTAGAACTCCATTAAAAGCTCTCGCACGGTAGCACTACTTGTATTGTTCTCTGCTTGATATATCGCTTTGCTGGTATTTCCTCATTTGTAAGTCGCCTTGTATAAAAGCGTCTGCTAATTGAATAAATGTAAATGTTTGCAATATTTAACATATTTAATATTCTCATAACAGATAATATTGGTTTATAAGTCATATACTGATACATTTTTGAACATAGTTTCGAACAGTCATTTTAAGAACGTTTGACTAATATAACTGAATACTCGCAACACTTTAATGTATAATTAAATGTAGGATTAAAATCAAAGAGAGAAAAGAAAAAGAAGAGAGACAAAAGTTCAGCACTGCGGTCAGGCAGCCGAGACGGTGACAGTTGTTGGGAATGCGTTTATTAAAAGAGACTGGCAAATGTGAACAAATCCAAATCATAACACAAAAATCAGAGTGCAGAAACAGGCACGAGGTCAGGCGATGGACAAACAGGTTATCGAAGAACGAGGTTATGATCACAAAATGAGAGAACAAACGTGGGCCAAGACCAGAAGTAGCAAAAATGAATCAAAATCCTGTGCAACAGAGCTATATGAATACTCTGTGTGTGTGTGTGTGTGTGTGTTTTGGAGTGAGTTGTTAATGAGTTGAGTCACGGTGTGTGTGATCAGTACTCTGGTGATGTGCATTGGCTGATGGGTACTGTAGTTTCATTCATGGAGGACTAAACTTTGAATAAATTTGTGATAAGCATTTTAAGAAGCAGCACACTGGAATGATTCGGCTTTTCTAATTCCTTTCCACTCCAAGTTTCAGACTTCAAAAACACAGCCGTACTGTATCTTTGTTGGAAGCAGAATGTTCTAGACGCTCCCGCTCGATGAGGAGTGTAACGTCAGGATTCATTACGGCAGTACTATGTGGGCAACGGTTAAGACTCGGAGTTCCTGATCAGCAGGTCAAGCCCCAGCACTGCTAAGCTAACACTGCGGATCAAGGCCCTTCCAGGAGTGCCGTGATCCTGCGCCCTGACTCCAACTTCCTAACAAGCTGGGTTATGTGAAAAAAAGTGTAAGGGTTAGGGTAATTTCACTGTGCTGAAATATATATGTGACAAAATAAAAGCAATTAAATACTTCCTTCACATTCCAGTAACGAGTGCAAAATATACAGTATAGAATTCATAAGGAATAACACAAGCAGGCGTGCTGTTATGGGAAAAGAATTAATGGATGGATAGTGTGGAGTTGAAGATATCAACCGAAAGTTGATTAATGTTCTATTATACTACATCCTGGTTGAGCGCCAGAAAGTGTGCTTTATCGGCTGTAAGTGCTCTCAGTCTCAGTTACGTTTTCCATTTTCTCTGTAAAATGACAGGCTGCACTTTATGTGTGTGTGTGTGTGTGTGATAGATAGATAGATAGAGATAGAGAGATTGAGAGAGAGAGAGAGAGAGAATCTGTTCATAGCAGCTATACCGTAGGTGGGAACAGGATGTAACATGTCTCTCGGACATTCCGCAATATTAAATCTAATTATAAACCGATTTGTGCCTCGGGCCCCATCACAGCTCTACAGTGTCATGCCTATGAACACAATTTTTACAGAGCTGCCCTGCTAATACCAGTAAATTCGTAGAACGTTATATCGCTCAGGCCTTACTCCTAAATCATACATCACCTACAGTACCCTTTCTTCGCCTGCTAAATAACCAAGGTGAAAGGATGGAATTACTAAACAAGCTGGGATAAAGGCTCCAGGATAAGGGATAAAGCATAAAGGGAAGTGGGAGCTCAGCAGTTAAGACCTTGGCCTTCTGATTGGAAGGTCGTGAGTTCAAATCCCAGCACTGCCAAGCCATGACTGTTGGGACCTGGAGCAAGGCCCTTAACCTTCAAATGCTCAGCTGTATAAAATGAGATAACTGTAAGTCGCTCTGTATAAGGGTGTCTGCCAAATGCTGTAAACGTAATGTAATGTAAAGGCTCATAAGTGGGTGAATAAGATGCTGGACTGATGCTACACCATTCCTCTGCTGCACATCAAACATGGCGTGTTTTTAATGGGATTGTCACAGATTGTTTTCTCTGACCAACATTTCTTTCCCCCGAAGGCCAGAGGAGCATGAGCAGACCACGGAGAAGCTTCAGGTCCATCAAAGGACATCGATGAACATATGAAGTCAGTATGATGCTATCTGTTAAAAAGGTCAGGGCTAAAATAGAGAATCAAAAGAGTAGAAAGTAACAAAAAGGAGAGGAATTAAACATTATTGATTGTGAATCAAGGAGACACCGTTTCATCCAAAGCAGCAGACAGGTCATAGATAAAGCATTAGATTAGCAAGATCATACTGACCTTGGACCACACAGACATGATCGAGAGATCTGCTGTATGTGAGGTATGTGCCGTGAATAGCTCCATGCTTTCTCAGGCTTTTAAAGTGTAACACTGGACACGATGCTGCGCTTTAGCAGAATTTTTGTTTTAATTAATTATACAGCCAATTATTCAATTAACAGAATGGAACAAAAATAGAAATAGAAAAGAGAAAAATTTTTATATATAAGATATGCAAGAATAACGTTTTGTTGCAGAGACTCCTTTCAATAAATAAGGTGTCTCACTATTCAAAAATTTCTAATCTGAGCTTTACAGTACCCCAAAAATAATAATAATTTAAAAAAAAACAATTAGATATAGGCGTTTGAGTCAAATTGTGCTCAATTCATTTGAGCTCACTCTGTTATCTCACAAAGAAAGGGTGAAATGCTGAACATCTTCAAGCTATCATAGTATAAAATGCCAAACCTCGAGGATGATGGTGCTGGAATAGCTAACATCGCAAAATTGAGAGTGTCACAGATATTGACTGGTTACTGTTGTTAAATAAATAGCTGAGAATATTATGATATAAGTCAAAACTCTGTTACTGAAATCCCACTCGCGTGTACCACAAGTGTAACGTACGGGAGTGAGAGGACCGTACTCACGTGCATAAAATCCGTGCTGTTTAATAAGTTTTGGTATGAATCGTAGTCAGGATTGCAGTCAGAGTGCCTTCAGACGGGGTTATTACAGGCACGGCCCAAATACATAAACTAATACACAGACACAGTTCAAAACAACGAGGAAAGCAATTCTCACTTTCCCTCATCAGTCACGGCGACTCTTGCTAATTGTGGGCTTCCGTGAGCTCAGGTATGTGGAAGAGGGCAGATAGCGCTTTCCTGCCCTGTGATGTAGAATGAGCGTAAGTTAAAAAAAATGCTGTGGGTTGGCTTCATGTGTCTCGGAGGAAGCACATGTTTGGCTACAGCTACAAAACTATGGCTTGGTAACGTATGAAAAATACAACAAATCTGACAAACAGAAGATACATAAAAATCAACACAAAAATGGAGTACTACCCACAAAATCAAGATCTTGCCAGGGCCATCCCAGTCCCCTGACATGAAACCCATAGAAAACGTGTGTGGTGAACTGGAGAGGAGAGTCCACCAGCGTGGACCTTGAATTTGGAAGGATCTGGAGAGGTTCTGTATGGAGGAACTGGTCTCAGATCCCTTACCATGTATTCTCCAACCTCATCAGGCGTTATAGGAGAAGACTCAGAGCTGTGATCTTGGCAAAGGGACGTAGCACAAAGTATCGAATAAAAAGATGGAAATAATTGTTGCAAACCTATATTTAACAAAATATATTTATTTTAATAAACCTGTGTTGTGTTGGCCATTGTTTGATATCCATGAGAGCAGAATATTTTTGTGAATTTTTTAAACAAAAGATCAAAAGTTTAAACAATATCATATTTACCACGGGTGCCAATATTATTGGAAGGCATCATGTACAATATGTGGGCCTTCCAAAAACTGTTGCCGTGAAGTTAGAAGCACACAACTGTATAGAATGTCTTTGCTGTAGCATTACAATTTCCCTTAACTGGAAGTAAAGGGCCCCCAACCTGTTCCAGCATGACAATGCTGTTCTACCCAAGCGAGCTCCATGAAGACTTGGTGTGGAAGAACTCGAGTGTCCTGTACAGAGCCCTGACCTCAACCCCACTGAACACCTCCAAGATGAACTGAAACACCTACTCCACCCCAGACCTTCTCACCCAATAACATCAGTCCCTGATGCTCTTGTAGCTGAATGAACAGAAATCCCCACAGCCACGCTCCAAAATCTAGTGAAAAGCCTTCCTAGAATAGCAAAGAGAGGTCTAAATCTGGAATGGAATGTTCAAAAAGCACAAGGGTGTGATGGTCAGGGGTTGACAAACTTGGCCATATAATGTAAGAAGGCAAACTAATCAAGCAAACCAAACACAGAAAAGCTGAACACAATCAGCAACAAACAAACCAATGGCAAGGCATGAGTGGAGAAAGGACTAGAACAGAAACAAAGGCACACGGTCTAATAAACAAAAACACATGGAGAACTAAGAACAAAACTCTTCACATGTAAACAGGTTGTGACAACAAGCTAGTATAGAGGCAGTTAATTATCCGGATAGAATAGAAATGGTCCTATACCAGTAGTGTCTTGGACATTAATAATAGTAATAATAATAACAACAACAATAATAATAATAATAATAGTAATAATACCGATAATACCTTTATTTCAGTCTGTATCATATCAATACCACTAGACAAAACAAAACCGAGTTTCAGGGTACAGTGGATAATGCTACACTGCACATCTCCCCTGTGGTACACAAGCAGCAAGTTAATAGAGCGTTCAAGAACACACGGGCATTACGCTTGCATCGTTATAGTTACGAGCTATAGAGACCATTTCTCTCCAGGGGATCTGGTGTGTGTGGTGAGGACAGCGAGATTGTAGCTATGATGTCGAGAACAAATATCACATTGTAAGTGAGGCTGCTTAACACTGCTAAGCTTTTGGAGTGGGCAGGGTTTGAGGCTAGCACAGAGACACAGGCTTCACCAGCACTAAGCCGAAGAAGGAGGCAGAGGAAGGTTATCTGGGTTACACCACTCACTGCAGTGTCCAAAATGCTGGCTCAGTGAATAGAAATGACTGAAGTGGAGATCTGGGTTTTGTCTAAAAATGTTTGTTTTTAAAAAAAAAAAAAACTCCAGAGCAGTGGCGTCTCAGGGAGCTTGTTACTGAAAGACAGGAAGTTCAAATCCCATCAAAACTAGTTTTAATGTATTAATGAACAAAACGTTGCACATTTGAACAGTTCATAGTTAGAATTCATGTTGTGGAAAATCTACGATACAAGTTACAGTGCTGTGAAAAACTATTTGATTCGATTTCTTCAAAATTTGTGTATATTTCATACTAAATAGTTTTAGATCTTCAAACAAAATACAGCAAAAAACAAAGGCGACCTCAGTAAACACACAATACAGGTTTTATTATTATTATTATTATTATTATTATTTATTTTTTTATTGAAGCAAAAAATGTTATCCAACACCTATCACCTGTGTGAAAAACTAATCGCCCCCCGTTATCCCTAGTTGACAGTGTAAGTATTGTTAAAATGAATAAATTAACCAGAAATGTATACCCATTCGTATTGCAGCTGCCCCATTGGAAACTAAAGACAACAAAATCATTTGATTAGTAGTTTTTGCTCTCTAGGCCAAGCTTTCGCTTTCAGACGTTCACTTCGGATTTACAAAGAATTGGTTCGTATTGCCTGTTTCATTCGTTATTATAGGTTACTTCTTTTTAAAAACAGATTTGTTTACTTTAAGATTACTTGAATGAACATATTTATCATACAGGACATAATGAGATGTCCTGTATGACCTTGATGTCCTTTATGCTCTTTGGGAAAACCATTAAAAATATATATATATATTTCATACATAGACACACAGAAAAAATAATCCACACAATTTGAATCAATACCTTAAAATTTAACAAGGGAAGTGTGATTATCTTGACTGCGTCTGCAGTATACTGTCCCACACTTGGAGAACAGCTGGTGAGGGTGATTTGTGGCACTTTATTGCCAATGTGTGTAATGTGCAGTGTTTCTTGCTACGCTACAGAAAATGACCGGCTAGGAATTTTAAAAGGGCAAACATTCCAACTTAGCAACAATTACACTGCGTTTTAAGATTGTGCCTAAATTGCACATGATATTTTTCATGCTGTGTGCATTCAACTGATACAAGGCTGACCTGTGTAATGAGTGTGGTACTTATATGTGCTCCATTTTAGAAAATAATTTGCTCAGAGATAAAAAAAAAAAAAAAAGAAGAAGAAGAA
The DNA here is from genome assembly GCF_001660625.3 of Ictalurus punctatus. NCBI lineage: Eukaryota > Metazoa > Chordata > Actinopteri > Siluriformes > Ictaluridae > Ictalurus > Ictalurus punctatus. Next base: position 21,347,880 of record NC_030426.2, on the reverse strand, counting down.
TAAATAATAATAATAATCATTACAAACACACCAATTCCTCTGGAACTGAATTTGGTTTAACTATGAATAATTTCACATTCAGTCTAGACAAGCTAATTAATGGTCTCTCACCAGCTGTAAAAATGCGTTCTGGATAATGGTAGAGCACGCAGACCTGACAATCACACACATAATGGTAAAGCCCATTGATAATTTTCTTTTAAAAGCTTGGGCGATTTGCAGGAAAATGAGATAAACATATTGAACGGGGTGTGAGGCTTTTTTCTGGATCAGCATGTCTGTGGTATATCTTTACAATTACATTTCTAGACAAAAATCTGTGCTAGAATCCAATGAAAACTTTAGATTTTTAAAAGTATTTTAAAATACTTTAAAATATCAAAATATGTATGGCAAGAATATTGCTATATTTTGTTCAAAATTAAATTTTAGTCAATATTTTAGACCTGAATGGAGAAAATTGTTTGTTTTATAAACACAGTAGAAGAGTTGTTTTTTTTTTTTTATAAAATTCCAGGTATAACAATCCATCAGGTATAATAATTGGCAATGCTTTTACTTTAAGTGATACTGTATTTTGAAAGTCAAAATTATATATACATATACATACAGGTGCATCTAAAAAAAATTAGAATATCGTGGGAAAGTAAAAATTTTCCCGCAATTTAATTAAAAAAGTGTAACTTTTATATATTCTAGATTCTTTACACATGAAGTGAAATATTTCGAGCCTTTTTTGTTTTAATCTCGATGATTACGATTCACAGTTCACGGAAATCAAAAATCCAGTATCTCATAATATTAGAATAAAGAATTTATAATACAGACATGTCGACCTGAGAAGAGATCTAATCAGCTAATTAACTATTTATAATAGTTATAATATATAATATATAAAACGTATCTAGATTCTTTCGATATTCTTATTCTTTCATTTTATTATTCAAATTGCATGTCATATTCAAAATTCAATATTCACTTTCAAAATACATCTTATATATATACACACTGTATATACTATAATATAATATTAATATAATATATATATAAAATGCATGAACTGAACACCTCATGCGTTTCCCATCATGTCAGTTCTGTCATGAAAACAAACTGAACACTGTGTCCAAGCATAAACCTTCACAATAACAGACAGTATAAAAACTATATTTGGAACAAGATCAGTGGCTCAGCAAAAAGTGTGCCGTTTATCAGGACGCAGTCTTAATAAATTCTTCTAAAGTGAACTGGATGCTCTTGTGTAGGAGTAATAACTTTCCATTTACACTTACATCAACAGCATTTGACAGATGCTTTTATACAAAATCACTTGGAGAAGTTTTTTTTTTGTCTAATTGGATGAACATGTCCTTATGCTTTTGCAGATAACCTTAAATACCATCAGCACTGAAGCATGGAGTGAATAATCCATCAATTCCATTCTTTTTCTATAGCGTTTACCCTACACAGGGGAGCCTGGAGCCTATCCGAGGGAACTCGGGGCCCAAGGCGGGGGACACCCTGGATGGGGTGCCAACCCATCGCAGGGCACAATCGCATACACATTCACACACTATGGAACTATGGATATTTTGGGAATGCCAATCAGCCTACAACGCATGTATTTGGACTGGGGGAGGAAACTGGAGTACCCAGGGGAAACCCACGGGGAGAACATGCAAACTCCATGAACCCCCAACCCTGGATGTGAAAGGCAAACATGCTAACAACTAAGCCACTGTGACAGCTAAGGAATCCATTCAACTACCTGGGTGTCAATACTCTTGAGAAAATACTCTTGATGCTTGTCTTCCTTGAGTCTTGTGTCCATCTCTGGCTTTATAAACACGCTTTAGGGTTTTCATTTCAACATGGGCAACTGGAGGATACCCAGTGGCCTCAATTTAAGAAGACTGAAGACAGATTGCTATAATTCTGGATCAACTGAAAGGACCTAAAGACACATACTTTGCATTTTAAGAGACAAAGTATATTTGCCCATCTAATCCCTCTCTGAGCTTCTTCTACTCTGTATAACATAAATAAGTAGAGCGATAGTTTTTATTTTTTATTTTTTAAAGAAACCCAGGATCTATTTCCTTCCTGATAGGATGATAAATGTCCTTTAAAATTCTCTGAGGGAATATTGAGAGAAAATGCTTTTTTTTTTTTTTTTTTTTTTGGCCTGATCTTCTAGTTATTTTAAACGCATGAATACATTACACAGCTTTTAGTATGGAAATAATCCAAATGAGTCAGTGATACATTCTTAACATTACATATGATTTAAACTGTAACCTGGTCATTTTGTAATTATGATCATCATTCAGAAAAAAAAAACAAAAAAAAAAACAGAGAACAAGCTGGTTAACTAATATTAAAGATAAGACAAACAAACTTGCTAACAAACTTAATCCCTGTTAATCTCATGAGGATGCTAAGCGACCCTCCTCGAACAGGCTCTGTGGAAGAAATGTTGTGAATGACGTCTGTGCTGTTCAGGGAATGAATGCCACTTCTGTACAACAAATTCATTTATAACATGGCGGTTGGGATCGAGTCGTCCCCAGCCAGTCGGCAGATGTTTACAGAAGGACAAGGCCATTTTTGAGCCCTTTAAAGAGCAGCTAGGAGTTTACAGAGAGCTGCAGCACTGCCTGTGGGGCACTTAGCAAATAGCAGCAGAGATCAAAGGGAAATATCAGGCCAATGTGAGGAAATAGACAAAGTTCAGCAAGTCACACACATGCACACACACACACACACAGAGAGAGAGAGAGAGAGAGAGAACGACTTCAATAAGAGCTCTTAACACCTACAATGAGGCAGTTCATGCAAGTATAACTATGTCAGAACTAGAGGTGTTAAGACTAGTAAACAGACGAAGTAGGTGATGAACGTAACCTGTTTACATTTTGTTCATGTTTTGCTGGTGGAGGTTTAAAAGAAGAAAGCCAAAAGAAAACAACAATACTGAACACTCTATGCGTCAATTATTTCTTTGTCTGGCTTAAGCCTTTCTTCAGAGCAGAAGAGTGAGCAAATATCAATGAGCCCTAAATATATGATATCTAAATAATAACAACACAGTCATGCGGTTAAAAAAAAAAAAAAAAAAAAGCAATACAGTCAGCGACCCTCTGGATATGCATCACTGACCCCTTTGTGCACCACAGTCATTTCACACAAATTTTATTTGTGTGTGTCTGACACAAAGCTGATTGCCCTTGAAATGCCTAAAGCTCGCAGCAAACACTGTGTGGCCAAAAATATGTGGACACCCGACTACAGCACTAATATGTGGTTCTTCCCCAAACTGCTGCCGCAAAGTTGGAAGCACACAATTGTATAGGACGTCTCTGTATGCTGTAGCATTACAATTTCCCTTCACTGGAACTAAGACGCCCAAACCTGATCCAACATGACTGTGTTACCAAACATGGTTTGCCAGAGAACTCAAGTATCCTGCACAGATCCCTGACCTCAACCCAACTGAACACTTTTGGGATGAACTGGAACGCAGAACGGATTCCGGGCCTCCTCACCCAACATCAGTGCCTGATCCCCACGGCCATGCTCCAAAATACAGTGGAAAGCCTTCGCTGCAGAGTGGTTACTATAACAACAAAAAGGGGGGATAACATCGGAATAGGATGTTCAACAAGCACATATGGGTATGATGGTCATGTGTCCATGATCTTTGGCCATATGTTACTACTTCTCATGATCATTATCAGCATGGCCAACAAACATATTTGTTATTGAGTTTGGGAACGGTCACTTGAATTAAATGGGTTTAATCCAAAAATCAATATGTCAAACGCAAAGCGAGGCTTCACATAACGTCAGCTTGAATCTTGGGTTCTGGTAGTAGAACTTTCAGGAGTGAAAAGCACTGGGACACCAATAAATAGCCAGAATATCACTGCGCACATTTAAGATAATAATAAGATAAGATACCTTATTAATCCCCAGATGGAGAAATTAGGGATTTAAATGAATAAACGAGCATAATATTTGAATAGATTACAGACATAAAATAAACGTGTCCTGAGGGGGTCAGTGTAATTTATATTACAGGTAAAGTTTTCCTGACTGCAAAAATAGAATAGGATTTGATTTTTTTTTTTTTTCACCCCGAGGGTGAATACAGTACGTTATATAATGGTACATTAGACAGTAAACGGAGAGAAAATGGAAAGGTGTGTGAAGGTGACGTACAGACATCTTCACGTTAGATGAAAGATCAAATTCATTCCCGTTAGAAATGTTTTCGCACTGATTGAGACACATTCTGCAGAGTTGACCGATCAAGGCGATACTTTCCAATTTACACAGCTGTGTGAAAACAGATTTATAATTCAGCATCATCAGATTATGCATGGGTAACAGTCCTGCCTATCCTAATATAACCGAATTAACTGACAAGAGAGTGAAAGCGTATCTAACAACGGCCCTTAGCCTGGCTGCTAAACCGTGGGAGGATAGAAGAAGAGACGTGAACATGTAACGAGTGCGGTGCTCTCTCAACACTCGCGTGTGCTAACAGATGGGAGTGCAGCAGTCTCACAGACTAAACTTATTACACCCACTCACTCGCTTATAAGCAGCGGATACCAACACACACACACACGCTGAGTGAGTGTGTGGGTGTACATATTCCTATTCCGATTAACTATTTACAAAATAAATCGTTTTTGGACTGTGTGTGCACGTACCCGATACATTCTCAGCATTTTCATGACTTAAGAGTGGCGCGAATGTAGAATAAAAATGATTTTATAACAATATATGATTCGATTTAATTTCAAGAATAATAATAATAATAATAATAACCGTGTAATAACTTTCTTTTTTGTGAGTAATTTGTAAATCTGCAGGTCCCGGAACGATCAGAGGGTAGTGATCCGGCAGGTCAGGAGGCACGCGAAAGGTCCCGGTCCCCGAACTTACGGCCACGTAAAAGTGCTTCTAGAATCTCAAGTAGCTAACGATATTCAGTGCTGATAGGTAGGCCTACGTAATCGATCCCACTAGTACAGCGACGTAATGCGTTTATAGCAGTGAGTATTCCCAGTACAAAGGGAAACGTTTCTATCAACTCATGTGCTGTCTCCTCAGTTAGCTAGACTACGTTTCGTACAGTAGTCCTACCTACAATATACTAAAATGAACTGCACAAATGCACAAAAAATTCCACAAATATTCCATGCCAGTGTCCTCCTCATCTTCCCTGTCTCCCTTCCGTACAGTATCCATGAGTGCACAAATGGCTCGGGACTGAACTTTGTAAGCGGTGGACCCACGATGTTCAAAAACATCCGAGACGAGATGGTGAGAATGAGAAGGGATTCACGCTGCGAGCTACAAATGAGATTCATTTTGGAGAAACCCCGCTCGCGCTCCACTCGAGATTGGTACGGTATTCACCGTAGCCAACAACTCACTCGGTCCTTCTGGGTCGTTTTTTGTGTTTGAGTCCCTGTATTCCCTAAAAGCCCGAATGACTGTACGTGGGCTGTTAACTCTATTTAATTCCCAGCAGTCAATCTCACTTTCAAAGCCATGCACAGGTTGACAACGTTTATCCTCGTAAGCGCTTCTAAAAACCTTCCACAATCAGGCTAGCATTATCACTGCTACACAGTAAAATTCCGAGTGTTGAATTAACACCCGTAGTGTTTATATGAGTCCAATGGACTTATATAAAACACTGTAGGGTGTGACTTCAACACTGTGGGTGTTAAATCAACTCTGCATGATTTTGCTGTGTAGTTGTGGGAACGGTCGGCAAACTGCTGCATCAGTGACCTGCTGCTGCTCGCTCTCTCGTACTCTTGCCTTTTTAATATCTTGCTCTATTTTCTCAGTCATTGTTTGTGTTCTTAAAAAAAAAAGCTGTTCATGATAACTGCTTTCGTTTCGACAAGACACACTCTTCAACACGCTACGTGACTGTAGGCTTTGCTTCGTGACAACGAATAGAGGTGACCTTCGAACTTGAAATGATTACATTATGTGAAAGAGGCTAACGATTGGTTATTAGCAATATTTCAGCACTGGTAATATAAAATTAACATTTTCATTGCGGTTTTTCTGTTCCGCAAGATCCGGCAGAGCTCAAAATAAGCTCTGATTATACTGTAGAATAAAGCATTTAAATCAGATAAAAATGCATAAATCCTTGGCTCCATGACAGCAATAAATTGGGTGAATCTGTTATTTCAATTTGTTAGACATTTTGGAAATAACTATGTTTTAATTCATAATTAATATTCCTTCGGCTTATATCATTGACCGAACATACAAATAATTACACTAAAGATGATGATGATTTTTTATTATTATTCATTCTGTGGTACTTAGTAGTAGGCTGATGTGGTTTATTAATATTAAAATAAATCATCCACAAAACCAGGTAGAAAGAATGTGCACCATGGAATCTACCATCAATTCTAAAAGAAAGAGTGTACTTATATGCCATTTATGTTTTACAGTTACGGAAATAAGTATCGATCGCGTCAACATTTATTTCAGTAAACATATTTCCAGTGAGGCTATTCACATGAAATTCTCCTCAGACATCAGTATTAACTCAAGAAATCCGGAAATTAAAAAGAATTCACAACATTAAAGTCCATAAATAAAGTTATGTGTTATAAAGCGGAATGACTCAGGGGGAAAAGTATTGAGCACGCTAAGAAAAAGCAGTTCTCCAATTCAAGGTAAGACAAGGAACCAACTGAAATTCATAAGTAATTATACCTCCTATCTGTGCAAATTAATATCAGCTGGGTTAGTAAATTGATGGTCTATAAAAAGGATTTTTGTTACCAAGGTGTCACACAAGAAACATCTCATGATGGGTACAAGCAAAGAGATCTCCCAAGACCTTCACAACCTTATTGTTGTAAAACATATTGATGGAATCAGATACAGACGTATTTCAAAACTTCTGAATCCTCCAGTAAGCACCATTGGGGTCATTATCCGCATCACTCCATCATCAACCGGCCACACGCAGGAGCTCCTCACAAGATTTCTGACCAGGGAGTCAGAAGAATAGACAGAAGAGTAGCCCAAGAGCCAAGGACCACTCGGAAAGAGCTCCAGAAACACTTGGAGGCAGCAGGTGCCATCGTCACAGAGAAAACAATAGGCAATGCACTCCACTGCTCACGCTCACCCTGCAAGACTCCATTACTAAAGAAAAGGCATGCCGAAGCTCGTTTAAACTTTGCTACCACTCATTTGGACAAGCCTATGAAACACAGGGAGAGTGTAGTCTGGTCAGACGAGAGCAAAATTGAACTTTTTGGTTGTCATACTACACACCATGTTTGGAGAAGAAATGGCACTGCACATCACCCTAAAAACACTACACCAACAGTGAAGTCTGGAGGTGGAGGCATCATGGTGTGGGGCTGTTTTTCATCACATGGTACTGGCAGACTTCATATAACTGAAGGAACGATGAATGGAGCCCTTTACCGGGAGATTCTTGAGAAGAATCTGCTGCCATCCACCAGGATGATGAAGATGAGACGTGGGTGGACGTTCTAGCAGGACAACAATTCAAAGCGTACAGCAAAGGAAACTCTCAACTGGTTTCAAAGAAAAAAAAAATCCAGTCAATCACCGGACTTGAATCCAACTGAACAAGATTTAAAGGCAATATGTTTAGAAGAATGGACCAAAATCACACCGGAATACTGCGGACAATTAATTTCTTCATACAGGAAGCGTCGTGAAGCTGTCAGTACTAAACAAAGGCTTCTCCACTAACTATGCAATAAAGTTCAATTAGCGTGTTCAATACTTTCCTGTGTCATTCCACTTTATTGAACATAACTTTATTTATGGCCTTTAATGTTTGGATTTCTTTATATGTGTAGATATCTTGAGTTAATACTGATGTCTGGCAAAAAATTTCATGTGAATAGCCTCATTGGAAATATATTTACAGAAAAAACATGTTGACGAGTTCAATACTTATTTCCCCCACTGTAATTAAAGCAGTTGGAGATTCGTAGGGGTGTGTTGGAGCTGTATAATAACTATAATGTATAATAACTTATAATTAACTTAAAATATTTATACCACAACATGGTTGACCTTTTAAATCAAAGCATCGATTTATTTTCTATACCAGCACCTCTGACAGTTGCTCCAGCTGTAATTCAAACCACAGGTTTATGTAATGAGTTCGTTCTAATACATTATCATTTCTATAATAACAACTCATTCACATATGGAGAATGCCTAATAATCTAAGCTTAATACTGAACAGATTTGAAAAACGTCTTGCTATTTAACAAAGAAAAATGCAGAATAGTTGATACGGTGAAGTCTTCTGTAAAGAGATGTTTATTTAACATTTTCTCAGTGTCAGTGCTTTTTAACGGCCTTCGGGGAAGAGGATTTTGCGCTCCCAGTTCATCGGTAAAATGACAAGCTGCACGTTTTCTCTTGTTAGCTTCAACAGAGACAAAAAAGAGTGATGGAGGGATTGTCCTTCCTACTCTAGTGTGAAACTTTGGTAGAACCTTTGCCTCCTCACTTACCTTTGAGACTCATATTAAGATACTAATGGAAAATGCTTTCCTCTCTTTATATTGCCCAATTTTTCCCCAATTTGACACTAAAATTCTGACCCATGCATGTATAATTCCACATCTAAATTACTGTATATTCTTTTGCGTTTGCATTCATCCTAAAAGCTTACAACAGCGACAGTATATACTGTGCTGTGAAAAAGTATTTCTTCTCTGTTTGTGTATATCTCGTACGAAATTGTTTCAGAAATTAAAACAAAATCTCGGATAAAACAAAGGAAACCTGAGTAAACATAAAATACAATTTTTAAATGCTAATGTTATTTACTGAAGCAAAGCCAAGGACAACATCAAAGGACCTACAGGCCTATCTTGCGTCAATAAAAGGCATTGTTTATGAGTCCGCTATCAGAAAAATGGCATCCGTGGAAGAGTGGCGAGGTGAAAACCACTGCTAACCCAGAAGAACATTAAGGCTCGTATGAATTTTGCCAAAACACACCTTGATGATCCTCAAACCTTTTGGGAGAATGTTCTGTGGATTGATGACTCGAAAGTGGAACTGTTTGGAAGACAGGAGTCCCGTTACATCTGGCGTAAACCAAACACAGAATTCCACAAAAAGAACATCATACCTACGGTTCAAGCATGGTGGTGGAAGTGGGATGTTGTGGGGATGCTTTGCTGCCTCAGGGTCTGGGCAACTTGTAATAATTGAGGGAAACATGAATTCTGCTCTCTACCGGAAAATCCTAAAGGAGAATGTCCGATCTTCAGTCCGTAAGTTGAAACTCAAGAGCAACTGGATTATGCAGTAAGACAATGATCCAAAGCATAGGAGTAAGTCCACCTCTGAATGACTATAAAAAAAGCCAAATTAAAGTTTTGGAGTGGCCTAGTGAAAGTCCTGAGTTGAACCAATTGAGATGCTGTGGCAGGACCTTAAACAGGCAGTTCATTCTCCAAAACCCTTCAGTGTGTCCGATCTAAAGCAGTTCTGCAAAGGAGATTGACCCAAAATCCAAGCACAGTGCTGTGAAACACCGATCTCCAGTCATTGGAAGCGTTTGGTTGCAGTTATTGCTGCTAAAGGTGGCACAACCAGATTTTTAAGTTTAAGGGGCCAATTTTTCACATGGGTGACAGGTGTTGGAGAACTTTTTCCAACAAAAAACTTTGCTTCAATAAAAATAAAAATAAAAATAAATCAAAATTATATTGTATGTTTACCCAGGTTGCCTTTGTTTTATGTTGTATTTCATTTGAAGATCTAAAACTATTTGTATGAGATATACACAAAAACAGAAGAAATCAGGACGGGTGCAAATACTTTTTCACAGCACTGTACACATCTCATCTACCAGATATGTCATACACTACATCAGCCACATCACTCTGATTCTTTCTCACATACACTGGCTCCTGGTTTTTAGTACGCAACACAAACTGACCTTTACACGACCCTCCTCCCTCATTCCTCCTCCATCTCTTCACATACCATCAGGTCCTGATACTGGACTCCTTGGCAGGCCATTTGTGTCTCCGCACATACACTTTGGAAAGCATGCCCTTAGTTCCTGGACTGTTCTTCTTCAATATCTTCTTCTAAAAATGAAATCTTTTCTTTTTTCTCTTAACACTGTAACATTGTTGCACCTTTGTCTAAAAAGATTTCCAAAGCCTTCTCTGCACAGCGAGTGGCCCCGTGTTTTGACACTACATTTTTAATACAGGATATGCTAGATGCTTTTTAATAATGCAAGCGTACAGGAAAGGTAAAGTGATATCTGAAAATCTATTATTCATGTCTAGCTTCTGGGGTAATGTCGAATGATAGCCTTGCCAGTTTTACACAGATAAGAGTTACTGGATGCCACAACGTGCTAATTATACACATCATACTACAGCCGTTCAACTGCTATTTAATGTTTGTTAGTGCGGGTTGCCACATTTCTGCCACGACCCTGATTACATGGTCCACTGGCAACACAATAACATAATGAGGCTTATTGTGTCCAGAAATGCAGATAGGATCAGCGATCACCACTGTGCTGGCCTTTAACGAGTAAATATAGAACTATTAATAATTATTTCAACCACTATAATACGACTGCTGGGGTCATTTCTACTCATATAGGCTTTGTTTTCGTACAGAGTTACATTTCAGTCATTCAGCATTCAGTATATCCCATAACGATGCTTATCAGATGGGCTTGAAACAAGCGAACAAAGTAGACGCATGTCCTCCGTACTTAGATATTTAAACCACTAAAACATGTAATAGCACATAAGCCGCATATGTCAAAATACGTTGATAACGATTTACTTTTTTAACATTACCTTCCATCTAGGACATTACTCTCGACATGACCGCCGATGTTAATAGGTTTTCTAAATAGTTTTCGTGTCATAGGTGTACACTGAAAAGTGTTTAATGCATGGAGTGATGTATTACACTGGAGCATTATTCACTTAGTTCTGCTATTACAGGTATTCACAATCATCAGCTTAAATTATACACCACTGGGCAGTCATACAAGCTATTACAGCTGAACAGAAATGACAGTGGAACACTCTAGAACAGACATCAAGGATCAGAAAATCACGATAGTTATCACGTAGGTGCTTGGTAATTGCTGCAATGTGAGTGCTTTTTTAACACGGATATATAGGCAGTAGAGGTGGGTTAAATTCCTAAGATATTTCCACTGGAAGCTGGGTAGACAGTATGCGTGAGATCTCACACACTCAATGAGTATTCGTTATGCATGTCAGTATATGTAGGCAATGAACAATTGCTTTCTCCAACCTATGGAGTGCGCTAGGTTCAAACTGTAAGCCATTTGGGATTCAGCCAAATGCAAATAACATCTAGGATGACTGTTATGTCAGCTAAATAACGCACAGAGTTATAATGACAGCTACTGATCCTCACCAGAGAAGACATAAGTGTGTCAGATTGTATCCCTGAGTACTAGAACATGTAATGCACACATATGGTGGACAATATGGCGGTGTATATAGAGTGGCTGATGCATTCTGGGGACTGATAACTATTGAAAACCGGTACATTTCCAATAGTTCTTTCACAAACCACTAACATATGGTAGAAACTATAATGGTACGAGGTTTAACGGAAACCACCAGACGCTTGGTTTCTGTAAAAGCCTATATATATACACACACTTTCGCCTGAAAAAGTGTTTTCCAGTGGCATCACTAATAACCGACTGATGTTAACATTATTCTTGTTTAAATGCCAACTAAGTCGAACACATAATTATACATTTGATTTAACATCAATGAACTGGTAACATTCTCCATTTACCTGGACAGAAATCCAGGGCTTCATGCCAGTACATCTTTCAAGTGGGAAAATCGAGCGCGGAAGAGAGATTACTTATGTGAGATGAGTGTAAAGGAGAGGGGCTTTCATGGTGCCGGGTAATAATTTAGAGTACGCAACTGTCAATCATTTTAGATTCAAGTTTCCATAGCCTCATCTACTTCAACAACAACAAAAAAGGCTGTTCTTTTTTTCCCTTTTCTTTCATATTTCTGATATGTGCTAACACATCCTGTAGCAGCGTACTCCGATGCTAACAAAAGGTCGGCAGGTCTGCTTATATATTGTTCCGTCTGATCTAGTATTTCCATCTTATTATTTGTTTAGATTCGAGTTATTGACTTTCTGTTCGTGCGATCAAAAAAGTTGCAAAAATAACTGGTGTTATTTTAAATGCATGGGAATGCATTTCAGTTCATTGGCACAATCACGGACATCACACTAATAATACTGCATATATACATAAAAATGAAGGGTGATTACTAAACCCAAATATTATTGTTTTTAAGAGAACATGTATTCATGTATTCGCTCAGAAACACCAACAAATATTCGACGGTGATCAAATATGTTTCTATCCAGCACTATTTTCTATAATTCAACACATTTTGATTGATAGACAACTTTAGTTGGGAACTAAAGAGTAGATGACTAAGACTGTTAAACCCTACTTCCCTAGTTTTCTCGATTCCAAAAGCGGTGATGCACTAAAGATACGATATTTCATCTCACCAGCGGTATCAAAGGCAGCCATTCAAAAGGCAAGAAAGATCTGGAAGAACTGGTGGTGATGTTTCAATCAGACTCCTGTGTGAGAGTACAACATGGCTCCGCTTTGTCCTAATTTGACACTGTTCTTTATAAAAATGCAGTGCTTTCTCCATTTGCAACCAAAACACCACTCATGTTATGAATACCTGCTCAGAACGTTTTTTTTTATATCCTGTACATATCTCCTCGGTATAATCTGCCCATTATGACTCCACGTTCCCATCTCCTCACCGGCTGCACAGTGTTCCTCATCCGCTCCGTTTTCGCAATCCGTCTCCCCGTCACAGCGCCAGGACAGAGACACACATTTGTTCGTGTTGCCTCCACAGTCAAACTTCTCGGGTGGACATGTCTGCTTATCTGGAAGGAGAAAGAAAAAAAAAAAAAGAACCACAAATAGTGAGCACTGGAAATAAACTGACATTCGAAAGTCCAGGCGAATTTACTGTACTGTTTTTGTTAACGCATCATTGTATTACATGGTCCTATACTGCAGGCCTTATTCACCCATAGAGGTTTCATCACAGGGCGCACAGTGGCTAGCATATTCTCCTCACACCTCAAGGGTCGGGGGATCGATTCCCGCCGCTGCCCTGTGTGTGCGGAGTTTGCATGTTCTCCCCGTGCTGCGGGGGTTTCCTCCGGGTACTCCGGTTTCCTCCCCCAGTCCAAAGACATGCAGGGTAGACTGATAGGCGTGTCTAAAGTGTCCGCCGTGTATGAATGGCTGTGTGAATGCGTATGTGATTGTAACCTGCAATGGATTCACACCCCGTCTGATGTGCACCCCGCCTTGTGCCCCATGCTCCCTGGGATCGGCTCCAGGTTCCCTTTGACCCAGTAGGATAAGCGGTATGTACAGAAGATGGATAGATGGATAGATATAATCCATAAGGATGGATAGACTTTATGGATTATACAGCAGCACTATAACTCAGAAGTTCCACTCTAACACCTTTCTCTTCTCAGAATTTCTCCTCATTTTCTCTTCATGAGATTTTCTTGCCAAAAGTCCATCTTCTATTCAGAGCCACGGAGCCCTCCGGCTGTTCTCTACACATATCCGGAGCTATCTTTAAGCATTAATGGTTGATTTTTTTTTCCCCATGTAGTTTTAATATGCAGTGCCGTCCATAATTTTGGACACCGTTCATAAAAATAATTCTATAAAATACAGATTACGCACTATCATTCAAAATTTCGACGAAATCAATGAGAATGTATTTATGCTTGTTCGATCAAAAACAAATGTGCCGAAAATGATTTACATTATTTTAAATAAACCCTTCTTAAAAATTGTAATTGTATTTATTTTAGTCCAAAGGAACTTGGATTTTTAGAGACTGTTCTCTTTAACAGTGACCTTTTTCCCAGGAGTACACAAAAGAAATGGTTGCTGATGTGCAAAAATCATGTAACAGATATAAAAATACGATTGGTATAAAAAAAGTCTACACTTGGTTTCAATTTTTTTATGAGGTAAAAAAATTGAAACCGAGATAAATCATGTCAGAACTTTTTCCACCCTCAATGTGAAATTACAACGTATAAGAATGAATGTAAAATAAAACGTAAAATACGGGGAAAAATAAAAAACTTAAAGTAAACTGGGTGCATAAGTGTGCACACCCTTTTATAATTGGGGATGTGGACAACCCTACGATTAGTGGACATAAATTGACGATTAGTGGACTGTGGTACATTTCTACAAAAATTCCTCCTCAGCTTAGAAGTAAATGGTAAATGGTCTGCACTTATATAGCGCTTTTTTAACCTTAGCGGTTCCAAATCGCTTTACACTGTGTCTCATCAGAGCTGCCATGCAAGACGCTAACTTGCCATCGGGAGCAACTTGGGGTTCAGTGTCTTGCCCAAGGACACTTCTGTATGTGGAGTCACGTGGGACGGGAATCAAACCACCAACCCTACGATTAGTGGACAACCCTTAGTGGACAACCCTACGATTAGTAGACGACTAGTGGACAACCCTACGATTAGTAGACGACTAGTGGACAACCCTACGATTAGTGGACAACCCTACGATTAGTGGACAACCCTTAGTGGACAACCCTACGATTAGTAGACGATTAGTGGACAACCCTACGATTAGTGGACAACCCTTAGTGGACAACCCTACGATTAGTAAATGATTAGTGGACAACCCTACGATTAGTGGACAACCCTTAGTGGACAACCCTATGATTAGTAGATGATTGGTGGACAACCCTACGATTAGAGGACGATTAGTGGACAACCCTACGATTAGTAGATGATTAGTGGACAACCCTACGATTAGAGGACGATTAGTGGACAACCCTACGATTAGTAGATGATTAGTGGACAACCCTACGATTAGAGGACGATTAGTGGACAACCCTACGATTAGTAGATGATTAGTGGACAACCCTACGATTAGAGGACGATTAGTGGACAACCCTACGATTAGTAGATGATTAGTGGACAACCCTACGATTAGTGGACAACCCTTAGTGGACAACCCTATGATTAGTAGATGATTGGTGGACAACCCTACGATTAGAGGACGATTAGTGGACAACCCTACGATTAGTAGATGATTAGTGGACAACCCTACGATTAGTGGACAACCCTTAGTGGACAACCCTATGATTAGTAGATGATTGGTGGACAACCCTACGATTAGAGGACGATTAGTGGACAACCCTACGATTAGAGGACGATTAGTGGACAACCCTACGATTAGTAGATGATTAGTGGACAACCCTACGATTATTGGATGATTAGTGGACAACCCTACGATTAGAGGATTATTAGTGGACAACCCTACGATTAGTAGATGATTAGTGGACAACCCTACGATTATTGGACGATTAGTGGACAACCCTACGATTAGTGGACGATTAGTGGACAACCCTTAGTGGACAACCCTACGATTAGAGGACGATTAGTGGACAGCCCCACGATTATTGGACGATTAGTGGACAACCCTACGATTAGTAGATGATTGGTGGACAGCCCTACGATTAGAGGACGATTAGTGGACAACCCTATGATTAGAGGACGATTAGTGGACACCCCTAAGATTAGAGGACGATTAGTGGACAACCCTACGATTAGAGGACGATTAGTGGACAACCCTTAGTGGAGAACCCTACGATTAGAGGACGATTAGTGGACAGCCCCACGATTATTGGACGATTAGTGGACAACGCTATGATTAGTAGACGATTAGCGGACAACCCTTAGTGCACAACCCTATGATTAGTAGACAATTAGTGGACAACCCTACAATTAGTGGACAACCCGCTCTACCACCTGAGCTGCCACCCAGAAGGAAGAGATACATATATATCTGTGAACATCTTTGCAGATAATTTCCCAGGAAACACATAATGCTGCATACAAGAATGGAGGCTTATGGAAAAATGGACTAGTGTCAGCTACATTCTCTTTTTTTTTTTTTCCTCTTCCATCACAGATTGAAGCTCGTCCTCTCTTCAATTTGTCCTCAAGGGAAGAAACAAGTTATGAAAGCAGAAGGTTCTGTAAGATTACCATATTTATCCAATAATACAAATCACTGTCATACCCATGGAACATTGTTAATGAGTTTTGGGGAAATGAAATCCAAGAGATGTGCATGGATAAGCTCAACCAAATAGTTCAGAAAAAAAAAAAAAGGGATTATAGAAAACGTTACAATTCGAAAGAAAGAAATGTATAAAACTATACCACGAAGTAGCTAGTACTGACATCTTTAAAACTTAAAATACCTGCAGACCAACAAGGCCAATGAAATGTAAAGTATTACTCTTGCCTTGATTACTGCTAGTTAAAAATATGACCATTTTAATTAATATCAGGCCACATGACAAACACGGTACATTACCTAAACAATTCACATTTGATTTATGATGGTGCTGAAAGTGTATACATTTACAAACATGCCGAGCAAACTATTCAAATTGAACATTTTCTGAGGTAACCTTACACATGTCTTCACTCAGCAATGAACAAGTTGACGTTTCTGTGTGTTGTATCTAAGCCAAATATTGGCAATAATAGTAGTAGTTGTTGTAAGGTTGTTAATGCCACTTTATATTTCTGGAAAGTTGCTTTGGGACAATGTCCATTGTTAAAAGCGCTATACAAATGAAACGGATTTGAAACTGAATTGAATTGAGATAACAGGTTAGTGTTTTGCATGATTATAATGCATGATTTCTAGCTGCAGGCTGTCATCTGTTTTAGTTTGCTGTATTGAAAATCGCACACTCTGATACACAACGTGTCCTTGCATTAATGAACCCTTCTGTTCCAACATCACGAACATGAATTAACGAGAAATAAACGAAATTGATTCATGTATAAGATGCATGCGCTGTAGCTATCTTTGGGTTAACAGACACTAAGCTCATTGCATAGCTCTCGAATCTCAAAAGGAAAAAACCTCCCCGTGTTACTCGGATACTGATAATAAGGCATCATTTTTCACTAAATTAAGTGAAACTAATAGGGGATGCGGTATACACGATGGCGTCTAGAACAGCTGTTGAGTTTAAGGAAGTGTGTCCTGTTGTGAGAGAAGTAAAGTTTGTGTAGATCTTGTGAAGGTCAGTGCCGCTCTGAGCAGCAGCCAAAAAGCTTCGAGTGGATTTGTCTGTACCGAATGCTGACAGTTGCACCTACAATCGAGCGAGACAGAGTCAGATGTATTGATGCGCTTATCGACAGCTTCCGCAAGAACTATTCAGATCCAAAGATAGAGCCTACAAAGCAGATTCAGGGTCAAGAAGAAATTCAGCGTGATTCTTATCAGTTCTGAAGGTTATTATGCCACCTGAAATAACTCAGGTTTATACTTTTCTTGTGCGTACTCAGAAGCACACCGTAGATTTGTCTAATTCTGTTAACATTCAATTGGACTCCAGTGGTTTAGTATTTGGATGAATGTTTGGACATTAATGAGTCTATAATTTTTCACATGGACAACAATAATCCGATATGAACCCGATTATAATAATAACTGATTAATACACTCTGTTTAATAGTGTATTAATCAGACGATACTCTGATTAATAAACTAGCATGTAAACAGCGATTTCTGATGACCTTAATCCGACTAAAGTCATACTCGAAGTAAACACGAATCGAATTAAGACGTGTGGAGTGTTCCTGTTTTAGTCGCATTACAGACATGTACACACCTTAATCACACTATCAACGCCGTGTGGGAGTTTTCACTGCGTTTTGCGACAGGACACGTACACACACGGCGGCGCTCTACCGTGTCACAGCAAACAAAAGCAGGGCTGCGTCCCAAACCGCGTACTTACCTACTGTATATCAAGCGGTCGTCTATTTGCACGTACAGCATGACAAATAATTAACCGCACTTGAAGCGTTCGTAAAATAAAAAATAAAACACCCAAAACTGTATACGGAACCATAACGAAGACGAACTGTATGTCGATACGTGAAATTCTGGAGGGGACGTCGGACGGCGCGGCGCGGCGACGTAATGACGTGTGCCGTTAATCCAACTACGTTCTATAACACGTAAAACAGGAACATGAAAGGGATATTCTGAAAATAACTCACGTAAACACCTTAATCAGAATATTGTCTTATTCAGAATAAGGTCAATAATAAGATTACTGCTGTCCATGTAAACGCACTCACTGATACAGACTGAGCAAAGCTTAACTGCTATAAAAGCTTAACTCAGTAAAAAAAAAAAAACCCAAAAAAACAATATCATCATTTTTATTGTACACTTTTTAGATTACTCTAGAATCCTTCTCACTCTACCCAGGATTCACGTAACAAACCAACAAATTCAACAGACAGTTGGGACAAATGTTAAATATCTTCATATTCACTATAAATGTTTACCACATACGGTAGGATTAATTTTATAGTAGTACTATTATAGAGCATAAAAGTGTAATAAATATGTGCTTTAACTGACTTACGTTGGGCGAAGTCATGTAAGTACAACAAGTACAACTCATCATTCATTCATCTCCAGTAAGGGCTTTATACTTTTTAAGGGATTGCGGTGGTTCTGGAGCCTTATCCCAAGAACGCCGCGTGCGAGGCAGGAATATACCCTGGATGGGACGCCAGACCATCACAGGGCACCATGCACACATTCATTCACACCTAGAGGCAATTTATTGTAGCAAGTCCATCTACTAGTCCATCTACTACTGGGAGGAAACCAGAGATCATGGAGGAAACCCAAGGGAGGAAAAGCAACCTCAGAGAACTGGAGACCCTGTGAGGAAGAGGAAGCAACAATTCCTGCTCCGCCACCGTGAAACCGCCATACAATTCATTTTTATTTATTTACTGACTTCTTACTTTACTTATCTTCTCACTCTACCAAGGATCCATTTAACATTCTGACATGTAACACACAAGTAAAGCAAATCGGACATAGCTCCATATTCAGCCTATATATTCACTACAGGATGTGGTCAGTAAAGGTTTTGGTAGTGGATGAGGCGATGACGAGGCGAGGTGGTTACAGCACCAGGGTACCAGGTTTAATCCTGAGCTCACGTTACTGTCTGTGAGGAGTTTCTGTGCATGTTCTCTCCATGTTTCCACCCACCTCCCAAAAACATGCCAGTAGGTGTACTGGCTAAGATAAAGTACCTCTATGTGTGCATGGTGCCCTGTGATGGACCAGCATACCACTCAGGATGTATTCCTGCTTCACACCCAGTGATAGGCTCCGGGCTCTGATATTCAAATAGTGCAATTAACTCCAACAATCCTAACATCGCTTTTGGATCCTTTTCATCATTTACATTTTATACTTCACTTTAACAGGTTTCCATTACAGCACTACAGGTATCTAGGGTTCTGTAAAGCATGAATATTTGATATGCCTTGACAGCAGCTTGGAAGCGACGGCCAACAGAACCGGAAGCAAACAAACACAGAGGCCAATACAGTGGCCGGTCCTGTACACAAGCATCCACTGACGTATACTTTATGGACTCTCCATCATCGACTGCTGTCTGGTTCTATTGATCCGGACATTTGCTCTAGTGAACTATGGGTCAGCATCTGTTGTCTGATTTCAACACAACAGTGTATGATTGTCTGTTGTCTATTCGGAAACATTATTTCTGCGTTCCTCGACTGAGACAGCAGAGCTGCTTCTGGCATTCTGGCCACGTTTCTCCAGCAGGCCTGGGCTATGCTAAGACGGGGAAAACAGGCACCCTTGCAGTATGCTAATGCGCTGTTGATGAACTACCTTGCTAATGCTGTTCTCCTGACAGGGGAGGAGAGAGAGAGAGAGAGAGAGAGAGAGAGAGAGCATTTACAGTAGCACATGCTTAGTTAGCTTCAGCTAGCAGCGAACTGTGATTGATCATGGCAACTAAGTTGTACAGCTTTGTCAGTAATGAGTAATGCTATGATACTCAAACTTTAGCTCCAGCTTGGATAAACAATGAGGCAGAGGAATGTAGTGCGAAACGATCCATGTAGATGATCTATGATCATAAGACACGGTACAAACTGGAGGCTGTACTAATACGTATGATTGACCGTTTCATTGTTTTTAAATACCACTATTATAGTTCAAGATGGATAATTGTTTAAGAGTATCACAGATCTGGATGCCTTCACAGTAACTAGAAATAAGGGGTACAAATGATAAAATAAACTACACACAAAGGCTGATAAAATTGCACTGGAATTTTAATAATACTATAATTCCTTAAACAAGTTAATATCTGAATGCGTTAGAATGTTAACGAGACTATAATTGCTACTGTAGAAGACAGAAGAAAAAAAAAAACATTACCATAAGTCGGACGCCTACCTAACACCGAGAAAGTGGTTTCATGTGTTATTTATTGTAATACTGTTTGATTTTCAATTCCAATTTCACGTTAATATGCAACCAAGCAACACATTCACGTCATCGCTGCTCCAATCAGCCAATTAAAAAACTGTCAGAAATTCGACGATATGGCTAAAACATGGGTTTTTTTCACCTTGCTTTTTTACTTGACCTTTTTATTTATTTGTTTATTTGTAAATACGTGAGTTACGTGATAAGTGCACTGGAATAATAATGCATGTATTTATAATATTTTACACCGGGGTGGTCACAATATTCAAATTTTGACCGATACCAGGTGTAGAATCACAATTCACAATCCTAAAACAATGCTCAAAGTAAACCAATCAGAATGTATATCATTTTTATCTGGGTTTGGGCAGCTGATCATTGTCCACAGAGTTTGTGTGTATTCCGGTTTGTGTGTATTCCAGTAGTTGATCTGAGATCACACAGTTTGTATTTGGGGAGTTGATTTTTCTTCACAGAGTTGATCTGTGCACGAGTAGTTTGTGTGCTCCAGCCATTTATTCATGTTCACGTAGCTTATCAGCATTCAGGTAGTTTATCTGTGTTAGTGAAGTTTACCTGTGTGCAGGTTTGTGTGTTCAGGTAGTATGTTTGTATTCATTTGTATTACTGTACTTTGTGTTCAGGTAGTTCATGTGTGTTCAGGTAGTTTGTGTTCAGGTAGTTCATGTGTGTTCAGGTAGTTTGTGTTCAGGTAGTTCATGTGTGTTCAGGTAGTTCTTGTGTGTTCAGGTAGTTCATGTGTATTCAGGTAGTTTGTGTTCAGGTAGTTCATGTGTGTTCAGGTAGTTCATGTGTGTTCAGGTAGTTCTTGTGTGTTCAGGTAGTTTGTGTTCAGGTAGTTCATGTGTGTTCAGGTAGTTCATGTGTGTTCAGGTAGTTCTTGTGTGTTCAGGTAGTTCATGTGTGTTCAGGTAGTTCATGTGTGTTCAGGTAGTTCATGTGTATTCAGGTAGTTTGTGTTCAGGTAGTTCTTGTGTGTTCAGGTAGTTCATGTGTGTTCAGGTAGTTCTTGTGTGTTCAGGTAGTTCTTGTGTATTCAGGTAGTTTGTGTTCAGGTAGTTCTTGTGTGTTCAGGTAGTTCATGTGTGTTCAGGTAGTTTGTGTTCAGGTAGATCCTCTGTGTTCATGAGGCTTATTTCTAGTAGTTCCTGTGTGTTCAGGTAGTTCATCTGTGTTCACATGGGGCGGCTGTGGCTCAGGTAGTACAGCGGGTTGTCCACTGATTGGTGGTTGGTGGTTTGATTCCCATGCCGAAATGTCCACGGGCAGGACCCTGAACCCCTATGGCATGTTGTGATGGCAGGCTAGAACCGTGTGTGGATGAGAAACAGTGTGAACAGCTGAGTTTAAGAAGGCACTATATAAGATATCTTTGTGCAGGTAGTTTGTGTGTTCAGGTAATTTATCTGTATTTAAGTCAGTTTATTTGTGTCCAGGTAGTTTATTCTGTGAGCAGACACTTAGTGTTTGTGTATAGGTAGTTTATTCTGTGAGCACACACTTTATGTTTGTGTTTGGGTAGTTTATTCTGTGAGCACACACTTTATGTTTGTGTTTATGTAGTTTATTCTGTGAGCACACACTTTATGTTTGTGTTTGGGTAGTTTATTCTGTGAGCACACACTTTATGTTTGTGTTTGGGTAGTTTACTCAGTGAGCAGACACTTTGTGTTTGCGTATAGGTAGTTTATTCTGTGAGCACAACTGTGTTTGTGTTCAGGTAGTTTATTCTGTGAGCAGACACTTGGTGTTTGTGTTCAGGTAGTTTATTATGTGAGCAGACACTTTGTGTTTGCGTTTAGGTAGTTTATTCTGTGAGCACACACTTTGTGTTTGTGTTTGCGTAGTTTACTCAGTGAGCAGACACTTTGTGTTTGCGTTTAGGTAGTTTATTTGTCTTAACCTAACTGGCAAAAATTCTGTTGTTTGTTGAGATCTAAATATATGATTGAACAACCTGAAGACCAACAAACCCCACTGTGTTTCAAATCAAAGCTACAAAGGTAATCAAAGCACAGTCCATGTTGTTTGAGAGGAAATTAAGGTGACATGGCAGCAGAGATAAAAGATGAGAGAAGTAATAATAAAGCATATTGTTGTTAGAGGAATCCCAGCATGCAGTGGTGCATTAGATGCTTCTCTTTTATTCATTAATATTAGATTCAGTGGGTGGGATTTAATCCACTCATTTTGCATAAGAACTACTGCAGCACAGCTAGTTTAAAATAAGAGTGTATGATTGTCAAACACTGTGTATGTATGAATGTATATACACACACACACACACACACACACACATTACTAAAATAAAAGGAAATATTGAAATAAACAGCGACAGAGTTAATTATCCAGCAGACATTTTGTTGTCAGGATTGAGCCCCTCATTGAGCGGTTCAGTATCAGATCCTCAGAGCTCGCTGTGGGAGGTAGAACGAGAACAAAGAGGCGCGTGGCTGTGTGCTAACGCAAAGGGAGGTGAAGTACAGTTAGCGAGTCACGTGACACACATGAGGGGCTGCTAGTGGCTAATATGCTGACGCAACACAAATCCCACACCAGCACTCCCATGCCTGATTTACAGCTTCATTAGACTTGCTGAGAGAGAGAGCGAGTGAGAGAGAGAGAGAGCGAGAGAGAGAGCGAGCGAGAGAGTGAGAGAGAGAGAGGTCAGACTACGGTCATAATGAGAGCAGTATGATTTCGAGGCAGAGACTGGGAGGAAGCTGAGCTAACAGCCTACTAATATGAATATTTTACATACTGATCACATGTAAATCAGGTTAATAAGCAGCTTGTAGCTTGGGGAGGAGAATCCTGGAATAAATACACAGACTCATTCCTGAACGCAATCAGTTTGTTTTTCATCATTTGAAAATCGGTAACAAAAAAAAAAAAAACAACAACAAAAAAAAACATTGTCTCCATAAATAAAAAAGAAGAGGCTTAAATATTTTTGTCTTTCACTGATTAGAAATTGGTTCACAAAAGCATTTAGAAAGCAAAATACACTCGCCTCTCATTTATCTGTGGAATTGGTTGTGTTTATTTGTGTATAATAACAATAATAATAATAATAATAATAATAATAATAATAATAATAATAATAATAATAATAAGTTTAATTTATGTAGCACCTTTATCATACCCAAGGTCGTTGTACAACCACAAAACACAAAATACACAGTGCAATGAGAGGGGGAGGCTGGGGGCGGGTTGGTTTAACAAAATGCATCAACTGGGGCGAGAAGAAGATGAAAGTGTTGAGAAAAGGCTCAGGTTTTAAGCTGGGCCTTGAAGGTGGAAAGTGAAGAACAGTGCTGAAGAGACTGAAAAGAAGAGTTCGGGAGTTTGGATTGCTTCACGTGCGTTCATGCATCACATAGCATTAATCTGAGCCAACTTCAGGTAGATAAAGAGAACCCGATAAAACAAACGAGACAAAAATATTACACTTGGTCATTTATTTGTTGAGGAACAATGATCTGTTATTAACCCTTTCATGCATACTAGTCACTACAGTGGACACCTATTCAAAAGCCATTTTCTGGCTAATGCAAGGATTTCAATAGAATAACTACATAACTGCCACTTAGAGCGGACACTAATTCTTTATCTGAACGCATGCAGTCCACTGGAGCGGACACTTCAATAACTTTTTGAAAAAAAGTGTATGTAAAAGTGAAATGAAGGTAAAATCAGAAAAAAAAAAAAGTATGTGAAAATCAAGGATTAGCAGTTTAATTTGAAGGTGAAATTATAGTCAGGAGTTTTCAATCAATGGGATGATAATCAGGTGTGAGTGAGAACCCTGTTTTATTTAAAGAACAGGGATCTATCAAAGTCTGATCTTCACAAAAGAGTTGTTGATGCTCATCAGGCTGGAAAAGCTTACAAAACCATCTCTAAAGAGTTTGGACTCCATCAATGCACAGTCAGACAGATTGTGCACAAATGGAGGAAATTCAAGACCATTGTTACCCTCCCCAGGAGTGGAGACCAGCAAAGATCACTCCAAGAGCAAGACGTGTAATAGTCCATGAGATCACAAAGGAACCCAGAGTAACTTCTAAACAACTAAAGGCCTCTCTCACATTGGCTAATGTTAATGTTCATGAGTCCACCATCAGGAGAACACTGAATAACAATGGTGTTCATAGCAGGGTTGCAAGGAGAAAGCCACTGCTCTCCAAAAAGAACCTTGCTGCCTGTCTGCAGTTTTCTAAAGATCACGTGGACAAGCCAGAAGGATATTGGGAAAATGTTTTGTGGATGGTGAGACCAAAACAGAATATTTTGGTTTAAATGAGAAGCGTTATGTTTGGAGAAAGGAAAACATTATTCCATCTGTGAAACATGGCAGTGGTAGTATCATGGTTTGGGCCTGTTTTGATGCATTTGGGCCAGGACGACTCGCCATCATTGATGAAACAATGAATTATCAGGACATCTTTGTTTTGGAATGGCCAAGTCAAAGTCTTGACCTTAATCCAATAGAAATGTTATAAAAGGACTTGAAGCAAGCAGTTCATGTGAGAAAACCCAACAAAATCCCAGAGTTGAAGTTGTTCTGTACGGAGGAACGGCTGAAATTCCTCCAAGCCGATATGCAGGACTGATCATGGGGCTGCTGTGGCTCAGGTGGTAGAGCGGGTTGTCCATTAATCGTAGGGTTGGCGGTTTGATTCCCAGCCCACATGACTCCATATACCGAAGTGTCCTTGGGCATGACACTGAACCCAAAGTTGCTCCCGATGGCAAGTTAGCGCCTTGCATGGCAGCTCTGCTACCGTTGGTGTGTGAGAGTGTGTGTGAATGGGTGAATGAGACACAGTGTAAAGCGCTTCGGATAAAAGCGCTATATAAGTGCGCCATTTATCAACAGTTACAGTAAACATTTAGTTGCAGTTGTTCCTGCACAAGGCGGTGACACCAGATACTGAAAGCAAAGGTTCACATACGTTTGCCACTCACAGATATGTAATATTGGATCATTTTCCTATAAATGATAATGATTCCTATAAATAAACTACCAAGTATAATATTATTGTCAAATTTGTTTAATAGGGTTCTCTTCATCTACTTTTAGGACTTCACAAACTTGATATATAAGCACTGAAGACATTTTATATTTACAGATGATTCAAAAAGTTTCATTCAAGAATAGCATTAAACATGCTTGTTTATCATTTTTGCAGTTTTTCCTCCAAAGATAATTAAAGTTAAGAGAACAGAAAGAATCAGTCTTTATGGAACATTTCCTTTTTATGTACGGTTCACTAAAACCAACTGCAATCTGTGAACATTTTGTGCAACAAGGGACAAACTTTAAGTTGAAATTGCTGTCACAAGCACGTATCGAACAAAGCCGCCTTTACTATCTAGATAAAGATGCCTGCACTTCAGGCCATATGAGCCATTAATCAAACTGACATTATTTGTAAGTCTATCAGATTCACTTCGAGTGTGTATTATTGTCTCTCCCATTACATTCAGGAGCACAAAACTCTAAATGGCTCTAGTGTGTGTCACATAGAGTCATGATTCCTCAAGGCTAACTTTCTTTGTACACATCATCATTAAATGCTACAATACATGCTGTGAGACACTGCTGCTTTCTGCATTGTGAAATTCTGAGTGCACTCGACACTCGCACTCTACTCCTGTTCCTGCCAAGGGCCATTTTGTAAGAAATTGAGTCTTTTGAATCAAAATCTCATTTCAAAGTGTCGCTTGTTTATCATAAAGAAATCTAGTATATGAGAAAAGAAATATGAGCTGCATCACGTCACGGTCCACAAAAAACACAGAGTCGCACTGATCAGAGTGTATATAGCCTGTATATACTGTATATAGCCTCTCCTCTTTCCAAGACCAACTTTAAACACATCTCTACACCTCTAAGACTTACATTATGCCATCTTCATTATCCCTATCTCTTATTATGCCATCTTCATTATCTCCTTCTCAATATACAATGCGCAAAATATTGATTTCTTCTTTTTTGTGTATATCTCATTCTAAATAGTTTTAGATCTTCAAACAAAATAAAGGCAACCCGAGTAAACATACAATAGAGTTTTATTATTATTATTATTTTTTTAATTGAAGCAAAAAAAAAAAAAAAAAAAATGTTCTCCAACACCTATCACCTATGTAATTGCCCCCCTAAACTTAAAATCTGGTTGTGCCAGCTTTAGCTGCAATAACTACAACCGAACGCTTCCGATAACTGTAGATGAGTGTTTCAAAGCGCTGTGCTGCTTTCTTTGCAGAACTGCGTTAGATCGGACACACTGAAGGGTTTCGAGCATGAACTGCCTGTTTAAGGTCCTGCAAGAGCATCTAAATTGATTCAACTCAGGACTTTCACTAGGACACTCCAAAACTTTAATTTGGCTTTTTTTTTATTAGTCATTCAGAGGTGGACTTACTCCTATGCTTTGGATCATTGTCTTACTGCATAATCCAGTTGTGCTTGAGTTTCAGCTTACAGACTGAAGACCGGACATTCTCCTTTACAATTTTCTGGTAGAGAGTAGAATTCATGTTTCCCTCAATTATTATAAATTCCCCAGGCCCCGAAGCAGCAAAGCATCCCCACACCATTACACTACCACCACCATGCTTGACCACCATGGATGAGGTTCTTTTTGCGGAATTCTGTTTGGTTTACGGCAGATGTAACTTTTTCGAGCCATTCAGAGGTGGACTTACACTCAAATGGAAATGCTACAGAGCCATAGCAAAGACCGTAAATATCCCTGTCATTACAATTCTTCTTCTTTTTTTTTTTTTAATATGTAGGTGGAAAGGTTCTGGAAAAACAACTAATCGTCTCCGGTCAGGTGTACCATGCAAGATTTCACAACACACTCTCAGACTAATGATAAGGAAGGTAAGAGAGAAGGCAGCAGTCACTCGAAAAGAGTTTCAGAATGACTTGAAAGCAGCAGGAACAAAAATGACACAGGGAACACCAAGCGGTGAACTGCACTGCAATCTCTGCTCTTACACCTCATGCAAAAGTCCTCCTACACTTAAAAAAAAGAAGAAGAAGCATTTAGACAAATTAGTTCTCTTTTGGAACAATATACTTTGGTCAAACGAAGAACCTTAAACGGGTTGTGCGCAGGATCCTACCACACTGAACTACAGTGAAGTACAGAGGTGAGAGCAACATGAAATGGTGAGCTAAGAAACTCAGTCTGGGGAGATGGAAGACAACTCAAGAAAGCCTTGTATCGCCTATCCAATCTCCTGTAAATCCCATTGAAAATTGGACCCTTGTAACTTCAAAGGGAATTGAAGATGATTTGCTAAGAACCACAATGCTGCAAATACCGATTTAGCTGTTCCTATAGATGTCTCAAAGCTGTAATTGACAATAGCCGCTTTGCGACAAAGGGCTAATGTTGGTAATGTGATTGATTGCATTATGTATATCTGGCTTGAATGAGTTTCATCAGTAGATGTAAGCACATGCTTTCTAGCCTGTAATCTCCTGCAATCCTCTTCACTGTGATATTTCAATAAAAGCCGTCCCCTGTTTGAAATCCTCCGAGGGTGATGACACAGAGCAAAGACTTGTGTAATGATTAATGCATGAAAGCAGCCACTTCTTTTCAGCAGTCTAATTTAGTACATGAGATACACAATGATTTTTAGCCTTGTTAGGCAAATCCAATCAAATTTATAGAGGGGATTAAGTAACAACAATAGTGCTATGAATTATAAATAAGGGCTTGGTGTGGTGAGTGGATGAAGACCTTTACTTTATATATGCTACCTCTGGGTCAAATGATTCGTAAACATGGAATTAGCTTCCACTGTTATGCTGACGACACACAGCTGTATGTTTCAGCGAAGCCAGACGACAGACAGCAGCTTAATAAAGTTGAGCAATGTGTAAAGGAACAAACTCCAGTTAGTCCAGAATGCAGCTGCAAGAGTCTATACTAGAACCAGATATGATCATATCACCCCGATATTATCCACATGGCATTGGCTCCCAGTAAAATTTCGCATTGATTATAAAATACTACTATTGACCTATAAAGCACTGAATGGTCTCGCGCCACAGTACCTGAGCGAACGTCTGGTCTTTTATGATCCGCCAAACCTACTTCAATCAAAAGGTGCAGGCTATTTGGTGGTACCTCGAATAGTGAAGGCTACAGCAGGAGGATGAGCTTTCCTTATAAAGCCCCACAGTTATGGAACAACCTTACAATTAGTGTTCGAGATTCGGACACAGTCTCAGAGTTTAAGTCCAGACTGAAAACATATAGCCATCCTTCAAACTTTACATCTCATGCATTGCCCATGTAATGTCATGGAGAAGTGGGAGAAATGGGTGTAATCAATAAAAATAGCTTTAAAAGCTTGACATGGGCAAAATACAGATGTGTAAGGTAGCCTTTCCTTCCATGATGCATTCAGAGATCAATGCAGGGGTGAGAGGTGAATTCCCCCAGGAAGCTCATATAGGCTTAGAAAAGTTCCTTTTGCATGTGCATGCTCAATTGTCTTTTTTTCCTTAAGACATCTAGAGGTGACATTAAATGGCCATAGATGTGCCAGTTAAATTATTCATGATCTGTAACCACAAAGCCACACAAAACCAATTACGCCTCACTAACACATACATGCGCATGCACGGACACACCGAAGCCACCCCTGTGTCTGGACTCTAACGGACACCCCCAACGCTGAGGGGGATGAACAGAGTGGATGAGAATGTGTGTTTCCAGGCCATTTGCCAATTAACTCACCCTCCAAGGAACAGAGACCTTTAACATTTGAACACTGGCAGCTTGTTCCCAACATGCTGAGCACTTCATAGTGTGAGAGTCACTCATCAAGAACAAGCAACAATAAAAAAAAATGGTGGTGTGGGTATGAGTGTATCAAATGCAGCAGTGTTGCTTGGGTTTTAAACATTCTATTCATACCTCAAACTGTTCACACTAGCAACCAACAAAGTGTCAGGTGACCAGTCATTTTATGAGTACATGTGCGACACTGAACCACGATTCCAGCGACAGAAGCAAGCAACAGCGCGAAAACTTAAATGTGATATTCTCAACTCTTTGCACATTAGGTATGAAATGGTAATGTGATAAATGCACTTGGTTCAAATGGTCCCTCAGAGCAATCCTCTGCTGTGTGTGGTCCAATGGGTCTTCAGTGTCCCACTCAAGATTAGTTCCGACCTGCAGTTAGTTCACATTTACTGGTGGGGCATTGATGGCTCAACAGTTAAGGCTCTGGGTTACTGCTCAGAAGGTTACAGGTTCAAGCCCCAGCACAGCCAAGCTGGCGCTGTATGGGGTCTTGAGCAAGGCCCTTAACTCTCTCTCTGTTGCAGGAGTGTCATATCATGGCTGAGCCTGTACTCTGACCCCAACCTCCTAGCAAGGATATGCACAGAAAAGAATTTAATTGTGCTGTAATGTATACGTGACAAATAAAAGCTTCTTTGTCTTCTAAATGCACATAGAGACATTTACAAGAAAAATAAAGATTGGAAGGAGTTCGTTGCTGCCTCTAGTGAATGTACTAAGCAAGCGCACAAAGCTAGTACAAAGCCTAGAACAGTGGTTTTCAAAGTGGGGGCTGCCAGGGGGCGGTCAAATGTTAATGCCATTGGGGGGCCTTGCCCTGGAAAAGTTTGGGAACCCCTGGCCTAGTACATAAAACAAATAACCAATTTGCACACTGATTAGTGCGTTATTTAATTTGTTCTAACTAGCTAGTATGAAAAACTACATAGCTACTACTTATGAAACCATGACCACAGCAGGAAGAAGTCATCATTTTGAGGAACCTTCTCAAAATTTTAAATACGAACCCATAATATAGATCGACTTATTCATTAGTTTGACTGAGTAAATTGTATTTAATCTTTTCTTTGACTTACGAAATTGTCTGCAACAAATTCAATACCTGAATTTCGGTTGTAGTAAGTCGCTCACACAGTTAGTATTCCCAAAGTGAGTTTTAGGCTTACGTTAACAAATCTGTTCTGTTAAATGTACCCACCACCACCACCACACACACACACACACAATCAGTGCCAAGTGTACAGTGTAAGCCAAAGAACGCACACAAAGCTACAAATAGATATCAGAGTATCTTCGATGCCTCAACCAATGACATGAAAAATCCATACTACCCGCCTCTTTACTACTCTCCTCACAGCTCTCGTTCTGTTGTGTGTTGTAAAACTGGGTGCTTTACCTCTCTAACATTTGTACGGAGTACTCCTCTACTTAGCGTTAGTTACAAGAGAAGAAAGAGTCAGCGAAATTGGTGTGCTCAGAAATCCGGCGGTGCATAATGGGAAAGCTTCTGTAGTCAGCAAATGAACAATGGTGTTTACACTCGGTGAGGAAAATCAGCTCTGATAGGAGTGAAATTAAAGTGCCTACTTTGGTGACGTTGCTAAGAAGCAATCAGGCCACGCCGAGGGTCCAAAGTGTACGCCAGGACAGGAGAGGACAACTGGGCAAGAGGGCTGGCGCAGACAGTGCAGAGAGTGCGGCCACATGGGAAATTACTTTAGGGAACCGCCACCTGAAGCATGAAATTGAACCCATCCGGTGCATTTGACTGGATCCGACCCTGATATTAAAATAATTAAGCAGCAAAAACTACTATGGAGGTGCATATAACGGCTCTGGCTTTTGTCTCCTGACTCGGTAGAACTCATTACAGCATGCAGTGTGAACTTGGCTTTCGGTTCTTAATTACTAATAAGCCAAATATAAACAATAAACACAGGAAAAAATTGTGCAGACACTTTCAAAATGTAGCTGCATGGGCTTGTAATTCAGGGCTCACTTGAAAAGGATAATTGAGACAGAGGCATGACGGGAAATGAGATGGGGGGAAGGAAGAAAGAGAGATTTAAGAGGCAGGATAGAGGCTTTCTTTAAATGTTCATAAAATGTTAAACGAGCAACGATTCCCAGACGAACAGATAGTTTAGATGGAAAAACATGTAGTTAGGCTGCAAGGATGAAGGTGGGCAGAATACAGCTTGTTTAAAAAAAAAAAATAAAAAAAAAAATAAATAAATAAAAAACAGTGCTGCTTGCTATTGTTCCATAGACGTCCTAAGGGATAACTTATTTATTTTTATTTTTATTTTTACACCTTATGAATCTTTCATTCCTTATTTATTCATCTCCAGTAAGTGTTTTTTTCTGGAGACTATCCTAGGAAAACTGTAAGCTAAGCAGGAATACATCTTGGATGGGTTGCCAGTCGTCACAGGGCCCTGACCAATCATGTTATAGCATACATCGAAGGAGCATCCATCCATTCATCCATTTTCTGTACCGCTTAGCCTACACAGGGTCACGAGGGAGCGTCGGGGCACGAGGCGGGGGATACCCGCCTTCGGGGGAAAGTCCCGAAGCACAAGAGACCATGCAAACTCCACGTACACAGGGCAGAGGTAGAATTCGAACCCCCAAACCCGGAAGTGCGAGGCAAACGAGCTAACCACCAAGCCACCGTGCCACAGTCAATATTAAGAAATGTATGACATTTGGAACAGGGTAGTGTTCACAAGATTCAGTATATTTTCCCGTATCCATATCCTCCCCCCACACCTTCTTTACATTCATATTAGTGCTGGTGTCATCATCTGCCCCCATCTTAGTATCTCAGCACATCACTGTGAAGAAAATAACACTCGTCACGAGTGAGCGGTAGAACATCTGCAGCAGATGTTAAAAGACCAGAGGCTAAATAAAAAAGGCAAGTCTACTCTGACCGCCTTTGTTTAGCATCTCAGAGTTCAGGGACTGTGGTGTGATTAGCAAATTTCGCGGCTGTGCATTTGAAAACAAACAGACCAAAAATAAAAAATAAAGAGATTTGATCGAAACTCACGTCGCCTAGAAGCCTCGTCTGTGTTTACTAAGTGATGGCGGTTCTTTTAACTTCACAGTTTATTAAAAACATTTCATTCTTGTTGCCTAAACTGCTGATAAAAAAATATTTTACACTATTCACAATCACAAATGTCACAGAAATGGTTCTTATTCTATATCAATATTGTGTCTCCTGAGCAGACTACTGGTATGATTAATAAAGCTAAACCAGTTCTGATATTGACATGGTGAGGGATTGCATTGCGTTGTTAGGTATCTCATTAACAATTGTCTGAAATAAAGCACCCTGTCTGGCAGCGTTGT
The DNA here is from genome assembly GCF_001660625.3 of Ictalurus punctatus. Classification (NCBI taxonomy): domain Eukaryota; kingdom Metazoa; phylum Chordata; class Actinopteri; order Siluriformes; family Ictaluridae; genus Ictalurus; species Ictalurus punctatus. The sequence continues at coordinate 21,315,126 of NC_030426.2, read as the reverse complement.
GACACAGCAGGTAGTGTTGCCACTTCACGTCTTCCGGGTCGATATTGCTCTCAAGTTACTGTCTTTGTGCTGGTTCTTTGCATGTTCTCCCTATGGATTTCCTCGGAGTTCTTTGGTTTCCTCCCACCACTTATCAACATGCATGCAGATGGTCATGCGATGCTAAATTGCCCCTAGTTGTGTATGAGTTTGTGAATGTGTGTGTGCAATTGTAAAGCTTATATGTGTAACCATACATAGTACACTGCAACTCATAATAATTAGAAATAATGTGAAATAAATAAATAAATAAATGGGAAATAAATTACCATTACATTATAGCGTACGCATCGCTAGGAATTCCTCCACTGACTTCTTTGTACGCTGTATAAGATTGTTAATTCTGGTCCAAATTGGCTTCGGCAACTATTTTCACTTTCAAAATGGCTCCTTATCTCCACAGCAGGGGAAAGAGAATAAAAGGAGAGGGGAAAAAAAATCTGTCAATATTTTAATATACTTGGGACCAACTGAGATATAATTTGACAAAGACAAATGTTTGACTTTTAAAGGTCAGCAATGTCCCCTATCAATGAAAATGAAGTTTCCATGGTGGTTATATTAAGAAAAAATAACTTTTTTCTTTTCCATTTCTCTAATTTGTCTATTAATATTCTCTAACAGCATTTCATTCTCATATTCAGTAATTATTAGTTCCTGAGATGCCGTCTCTCCTGGCTTTCCGTTAATCTGTTTGCAGGAGTCTTTGCAGGAACGCTTACGAGGAAAATCGATTCAATCAGAGGCATTTCTTTAGCTGAATGAGGATCGGTGATGGAGGCAGCCGTATTTCAGAGGTTCACTCAACGTGTTAATTACAAAGTAATCAAAGCAGAATGGTCAAAGAGACAGACAGACATATGATTAGTGTTTTAGAGAACTTTCGTGGAGAGACTCCTATATTGACCTGACCCTGATTGAAGGTAACAAGAAAATGCGGTGTTGTCGTATGATAGAATGCGAATGGCTCTGTGCGTGCTTTCTGAATGTACAAACAAGCAAGAGGTTTATTTGCTTCTTCAATCCAACACCGTCAGCATGAGACAGGGGTGACCTCTCGGCTAACATAAACAGATTCGCTCTAAAGTGGCTTGTCCTGTCATACTACAGTATGACATAAGCCTAGTCTATGTTAACGCACACATGATCAAGATCGGAACGTACGTCGTGATTCATTTTAATACATTTATTTGGTAATGGCAAGAGAAATTTAGATCAGGATTTATAATATAAGGTGTATAATTTTCCCTATTATTAACATGTTATTTTGATCCTTTTCAGTGTTATACGTGTATTTTATGGCAACGCTATTAATATGGAAAGACTGTTTGAAGTAGATTGTCCCTTCAGTGATTAAATAACAAATTAGACTCATCATCCACCTCAAATGCACCAGCAAATTAGAAAAACCGTGATTTTATTTAGTATATTTCCTCATCCTACCGAAATGAATGTCCACTGCCAGCACAACACATCATGTGCTTCGGAATGGTTTGGGGTTTTTTTTTAGATGCGAGTGTGACTTTGAACCTGTGTTTTAAACCGTGGTCAAGCCAGCCACTGGAGAAACCAGAATGCTCGTCTATATGGTAGTTTACAGTAACTACCCTTCTTACAGCTAGGCTATGTACATGTTCTGACTTCTGGAAATGTGAGAAAGTTGAGCGGTAGTGTACTATAGGCTGTTTCAGTAGAAATTGCTCCAGGTTCATGCGTGTCAAATGAAACAAGGCTGCTGGGCAGATTTCTTTATTTGATTATTAACTAAGCAAGCTGTGAGACAGTCAGGTTCCCACTCGCAAACGTTATGCTCCGAATGTTCTAGCCCTAGTGTGTAAGAAGCGGTAGAGCTCATTCTGAATATGCAACCAGGATCTTGTACTGCTATATTTAAGACAGTGTGTCTCACGACACAATAATAAATACACGTGTGAGCTTTTCATGACAATTAACAAGGGAAACATAAACAGAGCTAAATAAAATGCTTCATGATGCCCCATGGTGCCTCTGATTGCTCAAAACGAAGTAGTTTTACTCATTTTTGAAGCACTATTGGTATCAAAATACATGCACTCATACTCAGTCTGAAATTGGGATTCATGTATCCCTATAATTAACTATAAAATAACTTCTGAGGACGTATGCGCTCTTACACGTGTGGACTTACATAAAAGGTTTTCTGTAATCCATCTCTATCACGTTCAGCTTTGGCTTTTAAGACTACACAAGTGTATCATGAGATTTTAAAGACATTTAAAGACATATCATTTCTGTACCACATTTGTGCTGTAACACACTAACCTAACTAAATGAATTGCATTAAGATCAATCTGAAATTTGACATTTCCTACATACCCCACAGTTACTGTACACACTTTAGAATCTTCATTGCTCCATGGTCCAGTTCTGATATTCACATGCCCATTGTAGGCACTTTCGACAGAGGAAGGAGGTCAGCATGGGCACTCTGACCGGTCTGCGGCTACGCAACCCCATACACAGCAATCTCCGATGCACTGTGTGTTCTGACACCTTGCTATCTTAGCCAGCATTAACTTTCTCAGCAATTTGTGCTTCCAGACGAGCTAGCCTTCACTCCCCACACGAATCAATGAGCCTTGTGTGCCCATGACCCTGTCGCTGGTCCATCGGTTGCCCTTCCTTGGACCACTTTTGGTAGGTACTAACCCCTGCACACCAGGAACCCCCCACAAGACCTGCCGTTTTGGAGAAGCTCTAACCCAGTCGTCACAATTTGGCCCTTTTGAAAGTCACTCAAATCCTTACGTGTGCCCATTTTTCCTGCTTCTGTGAGAACTGACTGTTCTAATATATCCCACCTCTTATGAGGTGCCATTGTAACGAGACAATCGATATTGTTCACATCACCTGTCGGTGGTTTAAATGTCATGGCTGATTTGCTGTATAGTTTTTTGTGTAACTACACAGCTAATAAAGACACCAAAGTGGGACCGAGAGTTCATTTTAGGAGGTTTTGAATAATCTGTGTGCTTTTATATGCTATCAGATTACTGATTCAGTCACGTTATAACTATTGCCTTCATTTCACATGGCACCATGACAGCTTGACAACTGATTATAGATATAACCTCAGCTACATACATAACGATCGCATATTGCTTGATGGAAGGAAGCTGTGACACCATGGTTAAGGCTCTGGGCTCATAACGTTGTGAATTCAAATCTCAGTTGCAAGTTGCTTTGGATAAAAGTGAGCAAATGCAAATAGTGCCAACCCCCTTCCCCCCGCAGGCAGCAATTCATCAACAGTGCTACCGTTAGAAAAGTAGGAATGGAAGGAATGACATATTTCTCAGGGCACAGAACTCTTAGAGAACACTGAAAATAAGTTAAGCTCGCTGTTTGCGTGCACTCGACTCCTGCTTCCTCGTACATCAGGTGTGAAATCAGTCTGCTAATTATCATTCCTTTAATTGCATACAAACGTGAGGTAGAACTATCACACAAACTACTACATTAAAATGATTTCATTAACCCGTTAAAAATTCTGCTCATGGTCACGAGCGGGCCGAGTAAGCAGGAAAGAAGTCGCTTCAGTTTCTGTGTCTAGAGAAAAAGTGAGAGTTGAAAAAGCAGATGGATTATAACAGATCGCTCTCTTTTGTTCGACACGAGGTCACTTACATCAGTGACTACGTTTACATGGACAGCAGAAATGTAATTACTGACCTTATTCTGAATAAGAGAACATTCTGATTAAGGTGTTTACATGAGTGGCTTTTAAAATACTCCTTTCATCTAGCCATTTTACGTGTTATAGAACATAGATCGATTAACAGCACACGTCATTACGTCGCCACGCCACGCCGGCCCGGCGTTCCCTCCAGAATTCCACGTATCGACATACGGTTCGTCTTCGTTATGGTAATGTATACAGTTTTGGGTGTTTTTATGAAAAAAAATTTTTACGATCGCTTCAAGTGCGGTTAATTACTTGCCGCGCTATACGTGCAAATAGACGACTGCTTGAAGCCGTGGGCTGCGTCCCAAACCGCGTACTTACCTACTGTATAGTAGCCGAGATACTTGTATTTTGCCTACCGTATGCATGTGTTTCGCCTACTGTTTGGTAGGTGACTACGCGGTCTGGGACGCAGCCGTGCTCTCTTGTTTGCCGTGAAACGGTTGAGCGCTGCCGTGTGTGATCGTGTCCTGTCGCAAAATGCGGTGAAAACTCTCACACGACGTTAGTAATATGATTAAGGTGTGTACGTGTCTGTAATACACGTCGATAACGCGACTAAAACGGGAATACTCCACATGTCTCAATTCGATTTGTGTTTACTTCGAGTATGACCTTCATCGGATTAAGGTAATTAAAAATGGCTGTTTACATGCTAGTTTCTTAATCAGAGTATCGTCTTAATCGGGTTAATATCGGATTATTGTTGTCCGTGTAAACGCACTGAGTGATTCTCAAAGTGGGGAATGGGACTCCCAGTGGTCCATGAAGTATAGCAAGGGAGTTCATTTCATTGAAAGTCTAATCCAACCCTTAAATACCTAAACACAATAGGCCTATTAATAAATGTTAAATTGAGCCATGCTCTGTTGATGGAAAGTTCAGGAATAAAATGCTCCTTGGCTCCAATGAATACCCAAAAATATCATGGTACATATTTAAATAAGGAGCTTAACATTTGACCATTTGGTTTATGTAAATAATAAATCTGTGCTGAGGGGGACAGTGGAAATCATTTTATAGATGAAGGAGTACCTGGCTGCAAAAAGTTTGAAAACCCCTGACCAAATATAGTCCTGGCCAAAGACACATCAGCCAGGAAACAGAAATGAACTAAATGATTGGAGATTCGTGGACTTATAAGTAAAAAGCTAATAATGAAAAGACATTGACAGAGCCCTTAAGACGTTTTTTCTTCTAATTTCACCTTGTAATCTAGTTCGTATGTTTAGATGTATACGTATAAACTTTCAAAACATGGTTAATAAGTACATAAGTACATTTTATTTCTAAAACACAGCTGACACTGACCAAAGTGCTGTACAGAAACTATTATAAAATACAAATATCTAATATTATAAAATACAAATATCAAATATACAATGAAATAAAATAAATAAATAAAAGATAACAGTTGCTAATCAGGACGTTAAATAACCAGGGAAGGCCGAAGAGTAAAAATGTGTCTTAAGTCTAGATTGAACAATAATGATCGAGGGAGCGCTCTTAATGTCCGGTGGCGACTGATTGCGTAAACGTGGAGCAGCAACATGCACATGCCAGGTCGTCTTTTAATTTAAGACGTGACCGTGGGACATGTAGGAGAGCTTTATTGGCAGACCTGAGAGACATGCGAGCTGAATGCAAATAAATAAGGTCAGAAATATAGATGGGGCTTGTCTATTAAGAGCTTAATACGACGCTGATGCGATTATAACCTCCGTACCGGAGTGCATACTGATGGAAGGTATATTAGGAGAATCAGAAGGCACTGTGATTCACTGACGTTTTCTTCAGTTGGAACGAAATGAAAAGTGACGAGGCTATTCGGACATGTTGAAGAGTAAATTACTCAATAACTGCATGAATGCAACCTCCTCCATTGTGTAGTTATATGACTGTACACCCTTAAAACCCTGCTTGTGGGGTCAGAGGGACTAGAGCTCTCGATGCAAACTCATTAACTCACCGACGATTGAGACGAGACCTCGATTTCATTATTCATAATCACGCTGCTGTATGACCTAGACAAGCTGCTGCTTTTGTAGAAAGTCATGAACCCATGCTACTGTTTATTACTTTTTAATGCAACAATAATGAGTGTGCTGCCATCTCCATTGATCAAGACTTTGACAGCGCGCGGTACATCCGCTGAGCTGCGGCCATTTTTCACCATTATTCACCTGTATTATCAGTCTGAGCACAGCGTGAGAGGGTCTCGTACCACCACAGCACCATTAGCAAAGAACCTGAAACATTTGGAGTGGATTTTGGTACAAACCCCAAGAAGATTGTTTGAGTGGAAGAAGAACTTATGTGAGAGAGCAGAAAAGAATCCGCTGAAAAAGCCCCCCCCCCCCAACATGCTAAGATAAAAGCTTTTAGAGGCACAAATCAGCACAAAGTACAAACAAACGAGACTGTTTGGGGTGAATTTGGAGCATGTATGGGGGCTGAGTGACCTCAGAATGACCTATAAATATTCTTTTAATATTACCTATAAACCGAAGCAGCACCAACGAGCGTTTTTACGGCACAAACCCGCACAAACGAAACGATTGAGACTATTTTGCCGACGTTTTGCATTGGGTGGGGGGTCGACTTCACGCAGGCGGAACAATGTTATCAGTCCATTAAAAGAAAATAGATATGGTCTAATAATTAACATTATTTTCAAATATTCTAGAAAAGCACAGAGTAATGATAAACTATTTCCCTGACACTAATTGAAAACCTTGTATTTGTTAATAAATTATCTCACACAGTCTCCTTATATATAGCTCAGGTTTGTTTTCAGGGCGTCTCCAGATATCAGAGATGTTCAATTCGAATGCACCGTGCGAGTTAGTTCTTCATTCTAGGCAACTCAAGACTCCGTAAAGAAAAAATTAATTGCCAGGCTGACATGCTTGAAAAACTGATAATAAAATAGCAACCAAAAAACGTAAATTATTATTTATTACATGAATGTTTTTTTTTTTTTCCTAGTATGTAAATAGTGTTTCCTCGCTGGTACGTGATTTACAGTTAAACCTACAGTAAAACCTAACGAGGAATTGAGCGTGTCAAATATTAAGACAGCACGGTAGTAAAAAAAATCTCTATACACGTATACACTAAGCCCAGTCCACCTATATAATACATTCCTAAAATCTAATGTGAGTTAACAGGACAGTGGAATGGATCATAAGAAAACCGTGCATGTCCAGGTTTGCTCTCTGAGTCCGTTTTAAATATGTAAATCCTAGCGTGATCATTTCTAAGCTGAAATTTCTCGAAATCCCATTGTTTGGGTTTGTTTTGTATAAAAATCCATATGAAAAAGAGTTTCCTTCAGATCTGCTAGAGTATTCCCATCTGCTCGTTTTCTTGCCGAACATCAGTTTCTTGCTCATTTTGTTTTTTGTTCATTTGTATTATCAAATGAGTGTGTGCTGAAGCACACCTTGGGTGACGGAGATTTCAGTGTTTGAGTTATTACTATTCTCAACATCGCCTATTGTTGGATTCAGCGTGTAGCAGTATGGACGCAGAATACCAACATTTATAATTTTATGATTTCATTAAATAATAACTTGTTATAAGTCGTTGAAGTTTTTTTGTGGTTGGTGCGATGGCCTCGGGACTGCAATTACCACATGCGGTTTTGCACTCAGGTCTCCTTTAGCGAACAGTGGACTAGTTCAACAAACAGACTTCAAGGATGGGTTCCCTTCTGAGTCTGGTTCCTCTCAAGGTTTCTTCCTCTAAACATCATAGGGAGTTTTTCCCTCACCACCATCACCACTGGCTCGCTCAATAGAGATAAATCTACACACTTATCCTATGTCCTGTGTCCTTATCTGTATCCTGTGTTTATATGTTTCTGCAAAGCTCCTTTGAGACAATGCCCACTGTTAAAAGCGCTATACAAATCGAATTGAATTGAATATTTCAGGACAGGATGTCAAGCTGTTTATTCGGCCCAGCTGAGATAAGAGTTGGATGATGGACAGTGATCAATACTCAAATAGTTTGGGACTGGGGCATCACCGACAAGCATTCATTAAGCCTTACCTAACTTCCAGTGTATTGCCAATAGTGATGCTTGTAGCATGCAGTCTATACAAATACTGCTGTCTACTCATTCAGCAGTATTTACATCTAGAGTCAATTTTCCTCTGACACCGCACAGTTACAGCAGGGACTGAGGGACTGAAGTGAATATCAGACACAGAGCCTGATGCAGAGCCCTCTGAGAAGAAACACGTAAGCTTTTCTCTGCTTCGTTGTTGCGGGAACTGGATTTGTGCAGAAGGCTGAGCTGCTCAGACCCCTGGAATATATATTGTCAGTGGTGGCTCAGAGATGTCGGACTACTGATCGGAAGGTCATGAGTTCAAACCGCAGCATTGCCAAGGGTCCTTGAGCAAGGCCCTTAACCCTCAACTGCTCACATGTATGAATGAGATAAATATAAGTCACTCTGGATAAGGGTGTGTGCCAAATGCTGTAAATAAATAATAAATAAATATGTGAGCGCCTTTACAACATTGGCAGTTCTGCCTCGTTGATGAAGCGAACTGTTGTAGCCTCAAGGTTGATGTGTTCTGAGACGCTGTGATGTGTTTTCTGCTCAATGCGCTTGTAAGGAGTGGTGATTTGAATTACTGTAGCCTTCCAGTTATTTTGACTCCATCTGGCCATTCTTCTCTGACCCCTCTCATCAACAAGGAATTTCCATCCTTCCAACTGCCGCTCATTGGATGTTTTTTTTTTGTTTTGTTTGTTTGTTTTTCGGACCATTCTGTGTTAACTCTAAATGCTATTGTGTGCCAAAATCCCAGATCAGCAGTTTCTGAAATACTCAACCATGCCAAGGTCAAAGTCACTGAGATCATATATTTTCCACATACTGGTGTTTGACGTGAACATTAACTGAAGCATGTGACCTGTATATGCATGAGTTCATGCACTGCACTGCTCCCACGTGATTGGCTGATTGCAGGAATGTGGAGGAGTACAGGTGTATGGTGAGTGTAACACTCAAATGATTATTTCCTAGCCCAAGGGTGAACAATATGGGTGAGCAATATATAAGAGAAATATACTGATATTTTGGTTTAGACAAGTTTGTGTCTGCTTCGATGCCAAAGTAAGCATTAAATCCAATTCTAAAAAGTTTTGCACAAATAGTTGTAAACATGCTGACTACTCTCTATTCCTCAGTGAACTGTGAGATATATTTATACTGCAAATACAACGTCTGATTGAAGGTCCATGTAGGATAGCGTTATTTATACGTGCACTGACACACATCACTTACTGCAGGTAGATTCAGCCTCGTCAGATTCGTCTAGGCATTCAGGCTCTCCGTCACACTTCCAGCGAGCTGGCACACACTGTCCGCTCTTACAGGTAAAATCTGCCGAAGAACATGTGGTCTTCACTGCACCAAAAAAAAAAAAGACAAAAAAAAAAAAAAGACATTTCATTTATTATATAAAAAAAGCTAATTATTTTTTTACTATAGTCAGCTCATATTAATATCACATTACATATACAGTACGTTCTATTTTCTATAAAAACTCTCCGGACATACTTTCAGCCCTCTAAATCTGGAACATTTCACAAATCACAAAAACTCTCTATTCAATCCCACTGACAAAAGCTGCCCTGGAGTACAAAAGAGAAAAGAAACATATGCATTAAAAGCTATATCCTTGCCTCCTATGTGATTTCCAAATTACAAACGACAAATTAAATGTGCCTTAATGTGCCTTTAGTGGCATCTCCTCTCTTGTTAAGACCTTTACCTTGTGAAAAGGCCTTCAACGAACTGAATGATTGCTCCTTTGAGACCCATTATACCAGCGTAGGTAAACATAAAGAATACAGGGTGGTTGTGAGCGTGTATGTGTCTGGGAATGTGTGTAGTGATAAACAAAAAAAAGAAAATGGGAATCCCTGAAATTTATAGCAAGTGTAAAAGCGCCCAAGGGAGGGCAGACTGACTGGCTAGCCGCTCAACAGATCCCTCGAGGACCATCCAGAAAAGCATCAGTCAGCAATAGTACAAACATTTACACCTGTTTGAAACGATCCATCACGTATGGCGTCAAAAGCCGGAATTTATTGATTACTATTTATTATCAAAAGTCGATAAATGAAACGTGGTATTTAAAAGGTCTTTGAGTCGAATCAAATTTGGTGTTTCAGGGCTTTTTCTCCATGTCCCTTAATGTTACGGATGTCAATAAGAGAGAATATTTAAGAATAAAAAAGTTCAAATAACTAGTTTTAGAGATATTCTAGTTTTGTATTATTTTCTAGTTCATCACTTCCAAGAAAATTACGAAATATTTTGATGATTTTTCCTAGCACTAGTACTCTTTTTGTGCTCGTCCAATTAAATGCCCTCTAGAACATATATGCCCATCCCCCAGAGGGGGCGCGTCTTGCTCTACAGAAGCAATTTGTTAGCCACGGACATGGTTTGTCACTGCGTTTTTGGACTTTTACTTCTTCCTGCACACTATTCCCTTTTCCAACCATCCCTTGGTTGAGGAAAACAAGTGGCTGAATTTTCTTCATTTTGAAGAGGATGGAATTTGTGCGAGTTCACAGTCATGTGACTTTTTGCAGGAGTGTTTTAACGACTTGAAAAATTCACCCTCGGAATGATTAACACATTTCTATCTTTATACGCAATTGGTGCTCCTCCAGCAGTAAGAGTAACTAGTATGATTTTATCCACCACTCCTGCTGATGCCCCTGATGTTCTCCATCACCATTTGTGCCCCTGATGGTTGACCTCGTCTCAAATACGTACGAGAAAACTCCAAAAAAAACAAACATGGCATCTCCAAGTCTATAATATCATCCTTGTTAAATTTGACAGGTGTGGGTGAAGGTGGTGATAAGAAATCCTCCACAGTTGAAAAAAGGCTCTTGTTAAACTCATTACTCTCCATATTTAGCTAGCTCACTAAGCTACCGTCAAGTTTGTTTAAATTGAGTTGGAGTGTGGCATATCTCAAATGCGGCTGGCTGTAAATCAGTCAAGTACTGCAACACGCCATCACTGTGACTTCTACATCAACAAACTGCATTAAATGGCTGCTTGTAAGCCATTTCATCAGGACCTTTAGCGTTATGAAAATGAGAAGGTAAAAACCAGAAAATAGAATAAACACTGTCAAACCTTACGTGAGATAAACGCTTCAATAGATAGGAAAAGCCATTTCTCCTTTGGAACAGCGCTCAAATCCATGTCCATGAGTCTCCCAACAGCCCAAGATCATTTAATCTAAGCCCCTTCTATCTTCTGCACCGACTCTCCCACAAAAGCAGAGACTTTAGCATTTCTCTTCCTTATCTCCCTCTAAAACCAGGACTGCAGGGCTACAGGTTCAGTTCCTCTTGGGATTACAAAATGAGGTGGCCAGCTAGCGGCAAGCCCCTGTTAATTACCAAAGATCCTTCACCAGCCTTATCTCAAGGACAAAGCCGGACGTGACTACGCTAGACTGCTACCTTCTACACTTCTCACCTGGATTATAGTGCTCTTAAGAAAAGGCTTAGAGATTGCAAAATCTGTTATAATTATCCAGAACAGCAGAAATCGTGCCCTGAAGCAGAGCCAGATGCTGCTGATTTTAGAGAGTACATGCAGGATGGCAGGTCTGGTGGGGGGCTGCTTATGTAGAGGGTTTTAGAAAACGCCAGCTGACGGAATTGTTGATTTGAGTAAATTTGCCCCGGTGCTGAGGCACAGCTTGCTTCAGAGGCAGACACTGGGTTTGGCATCAGCATTCCAGCTGAGGCGCTGATTATGACGTACTGTGTGTATTGCCAACCGAGACAAACCAGCCCATCCAGAAAACCATACAAAGAACACAATTCAGAGAAAAGCCTACATGTATTCCTTTGATAAAGACAATACCTGGAGCACTGAGCAATATGTGTGCATTTCTGAGATACAATGCGGTCACATTCAAAAGGCTAGCCACCATCTGAGATCGCATATTTTGGCCAAATCTGAGAGCAGCATCGCATCCATCTTTGTCTAGGTAATCCTGTAATTTTGTTCACAGGACCAGACTTCCAAATGTGGTGGACCAAACCATCACTGGGACCAAGAAGTACACTATATAGCCAAACATTTCTGAACACCTAACCATAATAACGGTGTGCTTTTTGAACGTCCCATATCAGATTTTGTCACTCTTTACTGTTTGAAAAGCCAACACTCGTCTGTGAAGGCTTTTGGGATTTGTGTCCATTCAGCCACAATAGAATTAATCAGGCATGATGTTGGGTGAGGAGGCCTGGTGCACTGTTGGCATTCCAAAGGTGTTCAGTGAGGTTGAGGTTAAGGCTCTGTGCAAGTCACTCGAGTTCATCCACTCCAGGCTTGGCAAGACATGTCTTCATGGAGCTCGCTTTGTTCCAGTAGAGGGGAATTTGTAATGTTACAACAATCAAAGACATGCGATACAGTTGTGTGCTTCCAACTTTGCATCAGTTTGGGGAAGAACCACATATGGGTGTGAGGGTCAGGTGTCAACATGCTTTGGGCCACATAGAGTGCCTCTATATATTATTCAGTGAACTCTAATCTACTGGTGTTCAGCTTTAAAAACAGTTTAAAAAGCTGTAGCTACGTGGTTTGAAAAGTGCGTTCCTTAAGAGTTGTTTGAAGATAGCTAATGATTCTGACTTTCTTGGGGTCTACATAAAACATAAAACATTCTTCCAAAGGTATAGGACAAACCACAACACACTTTATGGAGCTAGATGGGACCTTGTTATTTCAGAGTCTCTTTAGGATCCATTATGCAAGGTGAAATCTAGGATTCGGAAGAGCTTTTCATTTTGTCTTTTTGTAGAACCCTACAGTAGGGAATTTTGAATATCAGCAGAAGTTCTACGTAGAACCCCTTTACGAAGCCAATGGCAATTAACGTGGCCATGAAGTGGCTTCAGAGCTATGATTTGATTCATTTTGTTGATGTATTTCCCTTTGAAACAGGAAGTCAACGTTGGATAGTGGTCACCAAGCCTATTCCTTGAGATCTACCTTCCTGCAGGTTTCATCTCCAATCAAAATCTAACGCATCTGATCGAGAATTTCTTAAGGTAATGATTAGATGGTCAGGTGGGCATGATTATGGTTGGAGCTAACGTCTTCAGGAAGACAGAGCTCCAGGAACAGGGTTGGTGACCACTGCCGTAGGTGCATGTTGAGGGGATTGACTGATTTCCACAAAAGCCAATGGAGTTCCACATATGCTAAATCCAAAAAAGTGTCTGAGAAGTAATGTCGTTCATTTTCAGTAACGGTCTCAGTAAATCCAGAGCTTATCCTGGGGACACTAGGCGTGAGGTAAGAATATACCCTGAATGAGATGCCAGTCCATTTTATGGCATCACACACTCACACACATACACACACTACACATAGGGGGAATGTAGAGGAAACCCACATGGAAAAGAGGAGAGCACGTATAAACACTCCACACAGACAGTAACCTGAGCTCAGGATCGAACCAGGGACTCTGGAGATGTGAGGCAGCAACAGTACCCGCAACACCCCCATGCTCCGCTTCAGACGTTTTTGGACTGCGTTCCCACAGACATGATATATAGCAGAACCATCAAAAATTTTAAAACCAGTTTAAACTATGTTATTTCTATTGAAATCAATATCTTAATTGTAAACTTCTGGCATCTAGATCTCCAAAGTTTTGGCAGAAATGTGTTTGACTGACAGTCAGAAATATTATAAAGCTGTAAAACTCCATGGGTTTCTCCTCACATGCGCACAGCAGCTGATTAAAAAGTGATCAGAGGACAGTGATGTGCTCTTCGAGGAGAAATGCAGCTCTGACTGACTGACTGGGCCGTATCTAAGTTCTGAGAGATCTTTTGAGATAAAATGAGACCAGTCATTACAGAATAAGGCAATCCCAAAAGCACTCATGCACACACCCAAGTGGTCCCTTTCCTTCTCTCTCTCTCTCTCTCTCTCTCTCTCTCTCTCTCTCTCTCTCTCTCTCTCTCTCCCGTTCTACTACCAGTAGAGCCTCACCTCCCCCTCTCTACAGAATGATATAGTTAAGGGTAAAGCTCAAGGGCAAAACATACAAACTCTAAAAAAAAAAACACACACACACACACACTGCAATGTTCCTTGCATTCACTGCTTGTTGCTAAGATTTACTGCCTCCACGGTGGTGTGTGACACATTTTGCTGCAGTGGGGATATTAACAGTGCTGTGAAAATGTATTTGCCCTCATCCTGATTTCTTCTGTTTTTGTGTATATCTCATACTAAATAGTTTTAGATCTTCAAACGAAATACAACATAAAACAAAAGTGACCTGAGTAAACACACAAGACAGTTTTTATTTATTTATCTATTTTTATTGAAGCAAAACAAACTTATCCAACACCTATCACCAATGGGAAAAACGAACTGCCCCCTTAAACTTAAAATCTGGTTGTGCCACATTTAGCCGCAATAACGGCAACCAAACGCTTCCGATAACTGGAGATCAGCCTTTCACTTACTTTGAGGACTAGGATTTACTCCGATGCTTTGGATCATTGTCTTGCTGCATAATCCAGTTGCTCTTGAGTTTCAACTTACGGAATGAAGTCCGGACATTCTCCTTTAGGATTTTCTGGTAGAGAGCAGAATTCATGTTTCCCTCAATTATTGCAAGTTGCCCAGGCCCTGAAGCAGCAAAGCATCCCCACACCATCACATTTCCACCACCATGCTTGACCGTAGGTATGATGTTCTTTTTGTGGAATTCCGGGTTTGGTTTATGCCAGATGTAACGGGACTCCTGTCTTCCATACAGTTACACTTTCGATTCATCAATCCACAGAACATTCTCCCAAAAGGTTTGAGGATCATCAAGGTGTGTTTTGGCAAAATTCAGATGAGTCTTAATGTTCTTCTGGGTTGCAGTGGTTTTCACCTCACCACTCTTCCACGGATGCCATTTTTGCCCAGTGTCTTTCTGATAGTGGAGCCATGAACAGTGACCTTTATTGATACAAGAGAGGCCTGTAGGTCCTTTGATGTTGTATTTGGCTCTTTTGTCACTTCCTGGATGACTAGTTGCTGTGCTGTTGGGGGAATTTTAGAAAGTCGGCCTCTTCTGGGAAGGTTTACTGCTGTGCCGAGTTTTTTACATTTGGAGATAATGGCTCTCGCTGTGGTTCTTTGGAGTCACAGAGACTTTGAAATAGCTTTGTAACCCTTCCCAGACTGATGTATTTCAATCACCTTCTTCCTCATCATTTCTGGAATTTCTTTCAACTATGTCACAGTGTGTTACTGTAGTGGTAAGACCTTTTAACCAACTCCATGCTGCTGTAAAAGTTCTATTTAAATGTTGATTTGATTGAACAGGGTTTGCAGTAATCTGGCCTGGTTGTGCCTAGTCCAGCTGAACCCCATTATTAATGCAGTTTCATAGATTTGGGGAATTAATAACTACAGTGACAGTTGGTATTGGCTAACTTTTTTGCTTCAATAAATAACTATCATTTAAAAACTAGCTTTTGTGTTTACTCAGGTTGCCTTTGTTTTGTTTTAGATTGTTTTCATTTCTGAAATAATTTAGTATAAGATATACACAAAAACAGAATGAATCAGGATGGGGCAAAGACTTTTTCACAGCACTGTATTTATTTAGCATTTTTGCACTGTATCTGTGTCGACTTGAGGTTAAATTAGGGCATAATGGGTTTCTTGGAGATAAAATGTGCCACATAAATAGCTGGAAAAATAGAGGTGCATGCATTCATTTTCTAAACTCTATCAGTGAGTGTCTGCTTGTGATGCGAGTGTGCATGTGTGGGAAGTGCTGCCCACGAACTGAGTGTAGATGTGAAGATATGGACGAGCTGAGACAGGGAGTAAGAAGCGTAATCAATATAGGCTTACAGTTACATATTTTTATGGAAATACAATCTAGATGTTTTTAGACATCTTTAGGCAGGCTGTTCTTCCACAACATGATCTTTGCAAGAATATAAGATTTTTCTGTGTTAATGCAAACGGGGTCATTTTTATAAAAGGTGTGTATTTTTTGTTGGAATTTTAATATTTCACCTTCATTTGCATTCATAAATCTATTTTTAACCAGGTACACAAAATAGTTACACTGAGGATTTTAAAGACAAAAATGTCCCCATTGAAACCCATTCAAACTGCAATATTTAATCCCCGTGACGGTTAAGCATAAAATCATGCATTCTGTGTTAATAGGCTTTTATTGTGTTGACAGGGTTTCAAAACATGTGTAGTGTTTTCTCAGGTTTAGCCTATAGGGAAAATACATGCTTTTCCTTTTTTTTTCTGATTCTGCTGTATTATAGAGCGCTGCAGATCGACTCAATAAACGATGCAGCTATAATTGTGTGGGTGTGTATGTACGGATATCAGAGCTGTGGTTTGTATGTGTGTACTGAAAATGTTATGCGTGTGTGTGAACAGTTTGAAAGAAAGAAATGATATTGTACTGGAAATCACAAATCCCACCTCCTGTATATGAGTCGAAGAAGGTTACTGAGCTTTTTGCGTTATGTAAAGAAACCGGCATTTAAAGGGTTAAAATTCTGAACATGAATGAATGTTTGGTAGTTATGATCAGAACGAAATCAGTGATCAGTGAGAGTGAAAAAAAAAAGAATTAATATATAATATTTCTGACAGTTTTTTGGCATGGACATTTTTGTCCTTTATGGACCTGAGTGGTAGTTTTTGTTTTTTTTGTTTAATCTGACACTGCGTAAAAAATACGAATGCATCTAAATTAATGTTGTTGTTGTTGTGAATCATTGACATATCACAGATATAATCATTGACAATAATCAAATAAAAAAAATCTGCTTAACATTTAGTATATGGAAAATAATTTAAAATATATACATATATTTTTTTCATATAAAAACATCTGTGGCATTATGTAAACAAGCCAGCATTTAAAGGGTTATTCTGAAAATGAATGAATGTTTGGTAATTATGATTAGAACTGATGCTGGTAAAAAAAATTTGACGTCAGTGAAAGAAGAAAAAATAAATTATATATAATGTTTTTATGACATGGACATTTTTGCCCTCTATGGACCTGCCTGTAACTTTTTTTAATTGACACACAAGGGTTAAAATTGAGGTGTCAAAGTACATTATAGACAGAAAAACTCAATTTCGTCCCAAATCCATTTTTTTTTGGTCTTTTTTGGCTGCTTTGTCAGAATTCAACCACAGTGTCGACATCTAACAAATTTTCCCAGATGTTCAAGCACATATGCTGTGCCACCAACCAGTCTGGCAGCAGTGCAAAACAGCTAATACTCTTAATATCCCTTTAAATATGCTTAAATATCTGTATAAATAAATACATCGACCCAATTATTCCTCTACATCTTCATTTTAAAGGGTGAATTTCAGTGACTTGATGAATCTGCAACAGTGTGAGGTCAAATGGTTGCCATAATGCTGATTTTACACCACAGGACTGTGCTCACTAATAATTTTGACTATATAGACTGCATGCCTGCTCCATCATTGTTCAGACAACACATAATGTCGTAATCATAAATCAGTCAGGATACTGCTCTCTGCAACCCCACCACTGTATGTGCAGCAATTTTGGTATGTTTGCAGTTTAGGTCAACTGTATTTAAAAATGTCTAGCAGTTGGCAAATATCTACGCTGTTTCATTTATACTGTTATATAATCTGCCCACTACTGGAATATGATTTTCAAAAGTCAGATTTAGGAAACACCATGGAAACTGAAATGATGAGCTGACCAGTGGTGTAGGTTATCATCAGTGATCTGTTCTAATATTAGAACTTTGTGTGCCTGCAAAGTAAGAATAAAATCAGACAGTTTGGCATGTTCATAAGCAGTTTAAAAAAAAACATGCAGGAAATGCATATGGAAGCTAAACAGATGAAGCACTTTGTGTGTGGTATTACTTTGTGGATAACTGGATGGGGGGAAAAACCCCAAAACCAAACAAAATAATACAGGTACAGTGCCCTCCACTAATATGATACCTAATATAATACCCTTGGTAAATATGAGCAAATAAAGCTGTGAAAAATTGTCAAAAGCACCTCTGGTGTTTATTAGCAAAAAGCTCTATTTTGGTTTCATCTGAGCATAGAACCCGATCCCATTTGAAGTTCCCGTAGTGTCTGGCAAACTGAAGACGCTCGAGTTTGTTTTTGGATGAGAGTAGAGGCTTTTTTCTTGAAACCCTTCCAAACAACTTGTGGTGATGTCGGTGATTTCAGATTGTAGTTGTGGAGACTTTCTGACCCCAAGACGCAACTAAATACTGCAAGTCTCCAGCGGTGATCCTTGGAGATTTTTTGGCCCCTCGAACCATCAACTATATTTTTCTCATATGAATTCGTAGGGGTGCCAATAATTGTTTCACACCTTTTTTTTGGTAAACCTGTGTTATGTTTTTATGTTATTTTTTGAACAGGTTAAACAATAAAGACAATTTTTCACAGCCTTCTTTGCTCATATTTACCACGGGTGCCAATATTAGTGGAGGGTACTGTATATCCACTTGTCGCCATGCGGATTTTCTATAACCTCATTATCCTCTTGAGCTTTTCTTTTTGTTTACTCGTGTCTAACAGTTTACAGTGTCCTTGTGACAGCAATAAGAAGATCCCCAAACAAACCCACAAACCTTCTGTAGCTTAAAACAACACTAAATCCAAAATGCTAAGAATATAATAACAGAATGTCTACTAAAGATCAAGGATTAGCTTAACACAGCTCAGTGGAGAAATATCATATATAAAACTAGCTTCTTATGGAGACTGATATTACTAAAAGCAACACCAGTGCCTGCCAGGTCTAACAGCACGGTTTGATAAAAAGGCAAAAAAAGCAGCCCACGACAGCTTAAAGCTACTGAATGGGAACAAAGGACAAAAACACCCAAATGCTGTTATTAGACCTTTTTATCTCCCTCTGTCAAAGTCCTCCTCTGCTCACACAGTTACAACGACAGCCAGGAGCAGCACAAACACAACAGCACTGTGATCTTCACTGCATAAATTTATGCTGGTTATGAACTCTGATCGTATTCTGCCCACCAGCTCAGCTGCCATCCTCACTTTAAAAAGAGACCGTTCATAGTCGCCTGGAGGGGGGCAACATTACAACCATCCAGTTCCTTTTTTAGTTTTTGTGCTGTTTACTCAAGGGCCATGATGTCAGTTATGCAAAAGAATTTCGCTATTGTCTTTTGTTTCAGCACGTCGAATGTGCAATTAATCAGACTGTGTCCAGGTTTCATCTAAGACAACATTGAGGTTAATGGGTTCCTGTAATAAAGGCACTTTTGTACAGTGGGCTGGAGTGCTGTAGCAGATGATGTAGAGTCTTCAAGTCAAGTAGATTTTCGGCATACCATCCATATACAACCGATTGTTGTTCGTCCAGGACCATGAAGCAACACTTTGGGCTTGTTTCAATTATGAACTGAACAAGTTTTCAGTCTGGGTGAAGAAAATGCTGCTGATTATGCAAGGTATCAATCAAATACCTTCAGCCAGATAACAGGGGGGGGTCAATAATACCTCGGTCAGGTATAAGGGATCACCCAAAATTCCATTCAATTCAGTTCAATTCAATTCATTACAGAAATCTATAGATGTAGATTTCTGTAGGACAAGCTAGAGGAGACACTGGCAGAGAAATACTCCCTGAGACAAAATGAAGAAGAAACCTTGAGTGGAACCAGATTCAGTAGGCAATCAGACTATTCTGGTTGACACTGGATAGTGGGATTATAAATCATTACAGTACACAGGTGTAAAAGACAGAACTGTACCAAGTCTGCTGAAAGGATGAGCAGTCTTAATGTGATTAAGAATCCTGGGTTGAGAACAGGATTGCCTTTATGATTACAACAGCAGTTATCGGTAAGAGTCTACAATCAGGGTCAGATTGTCCACTGAAGAAAGGGTGAGACTTTGGCGTGAACAGTTTTTGGGAAATGAAAACACAAAATCTAGGCGGTTTTGCAGATGCAGCATACACAGTAAGTGTCCTTGAAGTTAAGGATATTCTCTCTGTTTTTTCACACTGAAGGGTACTGTTCATTCCATACCAGACAGTGATGATGTTGCTCAGCTTGCTGCAGAGCAAAAAGTTGTGGAAGGGGGAGGTCTCCATAGGAAACTGAGATGTTGCTAGGAATTTCTGGTGAAAGAAGTGGTGCTCAGGGGCCACAAGACACCCAGAGTGATTTGCACAACAAGAAACTTTGAGATCTTGACTGTTTCCAAAGGTAGAGCCATTGGTATGATTTCACCTCAGGTTCGTGCTCCCCCACCCCATTAAGCACCTGGTATGATATGGTTCGAGCTGTGTTTTGCCCAGTCAGCAGAGTGAACAGCAGTGGACTGAGCATACAGCCCTTAGGAGTACCACTGTTCAGAGTGGTGATGCTTGAAATGGTACAGCAAATTTGGAGTAACTGAAGGCCCTCAGCCAGAAAATCCACTTGCACTTACAGAGAACGGTGTTTAGCCCCAATACGTTCTATGTCCCTCTCATGAACAATATTCTTACATTATTGTCCTGTTTGTCCAGGCCGGTCATGGGTAGGTGAAGGACAATATATATATGGCAGGGGGTCTAGTAAGAAAAGCCAAGATTGTATGCATCATTACTAACCTCTCAATGCACTTCATGGGGTGTTGAGGTGAGAAATGTTTGAACTTTTCAGCACTAGTGTAATGATAGTGATCTTGGAGAACATACTATGTACAAAAATGGATATGTCCACAGATAATCATTTTTTCCCCCTCAAGATGTTGTCTTTTAAGAAGTCGCTGCCACCAAAACTGGTAAAAGAAAGGCAGAGGATTGAAAGTTCCTTAATGCCCAGTCCTTGGTTTAAAGGACACTATAGTGGATAGAATAAAGAATAACAGGTTTGTATTAAGGAAGGTAAACAATGATGGTCGTCTCATTTACAACCTTATTAGAGATAAGATATATACATACACACAGTCACCCTTCAGTTTAGATGCACAGCTGTGAGACACCGATTCCATTGATTTAAGTAATGCTCTGCTAGACAACAAGACCACTACAATCCCTTTACACAAACACCACCTATCATCCTGTGGTCTCTCTCCCCTTGATAGGGCACAGTCTAATCACATCAATCAAGCTTCTTTTATTCCTTGCCCAACACTGGTCAATAGTTCTCTCCAGGTGTTTTCAGAGTTGTTTGGAAGACTGCATGGTTATCCCAGGTTTGTTTTCGCAGACACATATCCTTACAATCTGCAGATCAATCACACCATTTTACACATCCTGTGTGAGAAATCTTTGAAAAATTGGAGGTGACAAGCATATCCATTTATTTGTTTATTTATTCAAATTCGGCAACCACTTTATCCTGGTCAGGGTTGCGGTGGATCCGGAGCCAATCCCAGGGACCGGTGGGAATACATCCTGGATGGGATGCCAGACGTTTGCTTGCTCATACACGACAATCCACCTAATAGCATGTTTTGTTGAGGTGAGACAAACCCGGAAGGATCTGGACAAAACTCACTCAGACATGAGGAGAACATGTGAAACTCAGTACAGTCAGTAACCCTAGTTAAGGTTCAAATCCTGAACCTGTGAAAAGGCAGCACTAACTTCTATGCCATCTTGCCACTCTAATGTTGAGTTAGCAAAAGTATTATTTATTTAACGAACAGGTCTTTACTCTTGCCTTTCAGTTGATGCTGCTAGCTTTATATACAAATCTAATTCACAGGGTTTTTTAAATTTATTTTTATTTGTTACTCGCCTCTGCAAACCACAACACCCTTTTATCCCACCACTGTGAATCCTTACTATGAATAGTAAAAATAGATCTAAAACTTTAAATCTATTATCCACTGCCCAGTCCTAGTAGCAGACAGCTTTCACACTTTGTGTGGTCTATATTCTAGACCACTTTCAGGTGTACCAGAAATTGATTGGACTGCCCCTGAGTTCGAAAGCATCTTGCACACCCAGTCTTGGAAGCAGACAGCTTTCACACATTGTTCCGTCTATACCCTAGTCCACTAAAAGCAAGCCCTAGACCACAACATTCAGGCATACAAGAAATAGTTTAAACTGTCCTGGAGTTTAAAAGCAGCTTTCACACTTGACAAAACAACACTCCCCCTCCTCCCTTGACTTTTTGGCCCCCGGGATTCATTTGTGCCTGAGTGATGTAAGTGATCTTCCTGTTATTACGTCTGCCCCATTAGGCATTGATTCTTAAGAGAGTGTGTGTGAGGGGGTGAGAAATTAAAATATAGTAATAAAAGGCTTTGGAAGATGTTGTTTCAGTCTGACTACCCACAGTGACGAGGCCACAAGGCTACATCAGGCCTTTTGTCATACATAACTCGATAATGAAGGGTTTGGGCAGGAGACAATTGCCCATTGGACACACTTGGCCATACAAATGCTCAGGCAAACCCACTGATATTTCAGAGGGCTGGATAGCCTGCTGAGATACAGACAACCTCTAGTGAATACAGCAAAATAATATCACGTCTGTGATCTCTGACATTCAATCTCTGAAACAACAGAGAAGATGGACAATTACCACCTTAAGGATACTTCACAAACGCTACACTTCACGTAGTGTCCCTGAAATCAAAGTGGCTGTTTCAAAGCCTTTTGTACCTGTGTTTTGGATATCAATAAGGCAGTTTATCTAGAAAAGAAATCCAAAAAAGTAGTTTTGAAGATGTTCTCGTTATAATTCATCCCTTCCGAGAAAATGAAACTATTAGTACATATACAGTATGCCCCACCCGTACGGGTGCGTCTTGCTCTACATCCCTTGGTTGAAAAAAAACAACAACATAGTTTCATTTGTATATGAGCTACTGTTAAATTTGTTTAGGCTGGGGTGTGACATATCCTTTACACTATTGACTGTTGTGTAAATCCCCCAAGCACTCCAACAAACCATTTTAAAAAGAAACATGTCAACATAGAGACTCGTATCACGTCTCTGAATGGCCAACTACCATCCGTATCGGTTACACGCAGTGGAACTCGACTGTGGCTTTCGATCTGACTTGCAATACTCAGTGCTGATTATGAACTTGCAGTGATTGATGTGCTCAGCAGGGCTTTACACGGCAGTTATAAAACAACATGTCTACTGCAAGACTGCATGCTGATAAACTACCTCCAATCACAGTGTGGGGCCTGTGTATATATGCCATGTGTGTGCTTTCGTGCTTAACATCAGCTTCTGTGCCCAGTCATATTCGATCATCACAGTGGGTGCTCAACCACAGGACAGATTGTCATACAATACAAGTGGAAGGGTACTCGGAGAGCCAGGACAAAGCAGAAACACACTGAACGGGTAATCATTTCAAATCCTGACGGCCAGCATGGCTCCTGAACAAAGACCATGGCACAGGGCCAATTAACAATTAGTCAAAATAGTCAAACAAATTAACAATTCCTTTTGTTGTTCATTTAGTGCCACTATTAAAGTATAATGGCAGATTTATGTTTATTTTACCTGATCTGAAAAGCAATCAAAATCTATTTTATATACAGTGAACTACAGGTAAATTATAATGTGTTTTCAGGTTTGTGGTTCCTCAGACTTCCACCTGTTGGTTGCTGAGTTGACAAACCTCATACTTGATTTGGATTTAAAAAACAACAACAACAACAACAACAACAACAACAACAACAAAAACCCTAAAACTAAAATGTACGGAAGACTGTTTTCCATAACGATTCAGAATCGTGTTAGGAATACATAGTCTCAATACAGTCTTCATATATTATTTCAATTCAGTTCAATTTTATTTGTATAGCTCTTTGAAAAATAGAAATTGTCACCAAGCAACTTTACAAATATCCAGATGTAGATTTAGGCCCCTGATGCACATGCCGGAGAGCACGGTGTAGAGATGTAGCCTAAAACAGATTTGTTATTCTGATTGAACTGATCCATCCTAATCAAATACAAATACAGATACGAAGAGTATGAAGGGCAAGACGGAAACAAAAAAGTCACAAGAGTGCAAGGTTTTTACTTTTACAGCGGGGGGAATAAGTATTGAACGCGTCAACATTTTCTTTCAGTAAATATATTTCCAGTGAGGCTATTCACATGAAATTTTCACCAGACCTCAGTATTAACTCAAGATATCAGGAATTATGAAGAATTCAAAACATTAAAGCCCATAAATAAAGTTATGTGTTATAAAGTGGAATGACACAGGAAAGACGTATTGAGCACGCTAAGAAAAAGCAGTTCTCCAAGGCAAGGTAAGGCAAGAAACCAGCTGAAATTGGTACGTAATTATACCCCCATCTGTGCAAATTAATATCAGCTGGGTTAGTAAATTGATGGTCTATAAGATGGATTTTTGTTACCAAGGTGTCACACAAGAAACATCTCATGATGGGTAAAAGCAAAGAGATCTCCCAAGACCTTCACAACCTTATTGTTGTAAAACATATTGATGGAATCAGATACAGACGTATTTCAAAACTTCTGAATCTTCCAGTAAGCACCACTGGGGTCATTATCCGCAAGTGGAATCAACATCACTCCATCATCAACCGGCCACACACAGGAGCTCCTCACAAGATTTCTGACCGGGGAGTCAGAAGAATAGACAGAAGAGTAGCCCAAGAGCCAAGGAGCACTCGGAAAGAGCTCCAGAAACACTTGGAGGCAGCAGGTGCCATCGTCACAGAGAAAACAATAGGCAATGCACTCCACTGCTCACGCTCACCCGCAAGACTCCATTACTAAAGAAAAGGCATGCCGAAGCTCGTTTAAACTTTGCTACCACTCATTTGGACAAGCCTATGAAACACAGGGAGAGTGTAGTCTGGTCAGACGAGAGCAAAATCGAACTTTTTGGTTGTCATACTACACACCATGTTTGGAGAAGAAATGGCACTGCACATCACCCTAAAAACACTACACCAACAGTGAAGTCTGGAGGTGGAGGCATCATGGTGTGGGGCTGTTTTTCATCACATGGTACTGGCAGACTTCATATAACTGAAGGAACGATGAATGGAGCCCTTTACCGGGAGATTCTTGAGAAGAATCTGCTGCCATCCACCAGGATGATGAAGATGAGACGTGGGTGGACGTTCTAGCAGGACAACAATTCAAAGCGTACAGCAAAGGAAACTCTCAAGTGGTTTCAAAGAAAAAAAAAATCCAGTCAATCACCAGACTTGAATCCAACTGAACAAGATTTAAAGGCAATATGTTTAGAAGAATGGACCAAAATCACACCGGAATACTGCGGACAATTAATTTCTTCATACAGGAAGCGTCGTGAAGCTGTCAGTACTAAACAAAGGCTTCTCCACTAAGTATTAAATAAATTTCAGTTACGTTTTCCCTGTGTCATTCCATTTTATTACACATAACTTCATTCATGGACTTTAATGTTTGGATTTCTTTATATGTGTAGATTTCTTGAGTTAATACCAAAGTCTGATGGAATAACCTCATTGGAAATATATTTACTGAAAAAAAATGTTGACACGTTCAATGTTTATTTACCCTACTGTATATAGTGCTTTACAGAGTAGCTTGCAGATGGTTGTTTGGAGGATTGCGAGATTTCATCAAAATTCCCATCGCACCTCAAAAACCTCATAAAAATACTTCATCCTAGCACAAAAAGCTAGATGCATTTTTTTTTTCCTTCTCCTTCTCAGTTTTTACTTTTCATGGGAAACAAGTTAACAGTGGTGCACATCTGTGATTTGCAGTATCTATCTGCAATACACGTCTATTAAAATGCAGAACCTCGCGACCTTGATCGGAACCGGATAGCGGGATAATAAACCATTACAGTATACAGGTGCAGAAGAGTAAAGACAAAAAGTAGCGAGTGTGTATGAAGGATGTTCGGTATGCGTATACTGTGAATAAGTAAGTGTCCTGAGATGAGCACGGGACAGACTTTATGATTACAGCAGGCAACAGTTCATAGAAGGCAAAAACTTTACAACATTATCAAATTGAAAAAAAGTTGTAAAGTTTTTGCCTTCTATGAATTGAATGAATGAATAAATAAATAAGCAAAATGTGATAAATTTGCTTATTTATTTATTTAATGCAAGTAACAAAGTGAACATAACTAACAATACTTGGTCTGGGCAGGTTATCTGTGTTTATTAGGCTTTGACAAGATGTCAAATTCAAATGATATTTGTTGCAATATAAATATACGGCTGATAAATCTAGCAACTGTGGAAAATTATTGTTTTCAACTAAAATAAATACCTGTTCTTTGCATTTTAGGTTCATATAGTAAGAAAAAAGCGTACAAATCTCACACAGGACTACGTTTCTTCTGTCTGTGCATGCACAAACATCCTCTGTTTCTTTCTTTCCCGCTCCGCACTTCTGCTCATATCTTTTTTTTTTTTTAACTGTTTTATTTTTTTCACTACATCTATGCGAACTGCAAATCCAAGCTCAGGCGACATGTCTGGGAATCAGACTCATGAAGTCAATCAATTTTTTTTTTCTTCCTTTTTTCCCCTTTCACCCTTTCACTTTCATCCTCTCTCTTTATACATCCAGTCACAGTATGTTTGTCTTAGTCTTGGAGAGGCAGCATTCGTCCTGCACGTCCATCATCCTTTAGTAACCTCAGTCTACCCATGCACAAACAACCTACACAAACACGGAGGCCTCAACAAACACACAGATGCACACACAACCGAACGCGTACACACACTGACAGTGAAGGATGATGAGCCTTGATTAAACATGGTGTATCACTGCATTTGTTCAACCCCAAAAAGAAATTCTGATTCAGAGAGTGTGTAGACGTACACTTGGCATGCCCCGTTCCCAACGCACACTCACACACAGATTGCTACGTTCCCACGCATTCGATTTCTCGTCTGCCCTTTGCTTGTGCACAGAGCACCTTTCAGACTCTCACATTAGAGCTATGATCGGCAGTAACACAGCTAGAGAAGCATATTAACATACTACTTTCAATGAGTCCTGTTCTAATGACATCGATTTATCGATGCATGTTGGTGTTCAGCGTTCACAACACTCTCCGTCGTCATACACAGGTGCTCCGTTAGCAGGGCGCTAGAGAAAACTAGCATACGCAAACATCTACTCTTTAAAGAGTAAAATCATGAGTTTTCATCTAAACCCTGTTATGCTCTTATAAAGGTCATTATGCTCAGAAGCACTAATTGCCTTTCTGCAAAGAAGATGCAAATGTAAAAATCTGACGTCTTTGTTGACGGGTGTGAATCACACAGCTTTGACAAACGGCTGCTACGTTAACCAAGATTCATTTTTCCACACTCACGTGCTCAAATCAGTTTGGCATTTTTGAAATATATATTTACATTTATTCATTTAGCAGACGCTTTTATCCAAAGTGACTTACAAATGAGAAAATACAAGCAAAGCGATATGTCAAGCAGAGAACAATACGAGTAGTGCTACCGTACAAGATCTTTAATTGAGTTCCAGAAGAAGCAAAGTGCGCAGAGTAGAGCTGTTTTTTGAAGATGGTGAGAGATTCTGCGGTCCGGATTGAGGTTGGAAGTTCATTCCACCACTGAGGAACAGTTAGTTTGAATGTTCTTGAAAGGGACCTTGAGCCACGCTGAGTAGGCACTACTAAGCGTCGGTCGTTGATTGATCGCGGCTTGCGTGAGGGAACGTAAGCCTTCAGGAGAGAGTTGAGGTAAGGGGGTGCTGTTCCAGACAAGGTCTTGTAGGTGAGCATCAAGGCCTTGAATTTGATGCGGGTGGCTACAGGAAGCCAGTGGAGGGAGGTGAAGAGGGGTGTGACATGGGTTCTCTTGGGCTGGTTGAAGACGAGGCGTGCTGTTCCATTCTGAATCATTTGAAGGGGTTTGATGGAGCTGGCCGGGAGGCCCGAGAGTAGTGAGATGCAGTAGTCCAGTTTTGAGATAACAAGAGCCTGGACTAGTATCTGTGTAGCCTGTTCAGTGAGGTAGGGTCTGATTTTCTTAACGTTGTACAGGCTGAACCTACAGGACCGTGCAGTTGTTGAGATGTGGTCTGTAAACGTCAAGCTGTCGTCGAGAATCACCCCAAGGTTCCTGGACGTTCTGTTTGGCTTGAGTGTGGTTGAGCCGAGCTGTACAGTGAGGTTGTGGTTGATTGAGGGACGGGCTGGGATGACGAGAAGCTGAGATTTTGCCAGGTTGAGCTTAAGGTGGTGTTCCCTCATCCAGACCGAGATGTCCGACAGGCAAGCAGAGAGACGTGCAGAGACGGATGGATCGTCAGGCTGGAAGGACAAATAGGGCTGGGTGTCAACAGCATAGCAATGATATGAGAAGCCATGAGACTCAATCACCTGCCCCAGAGATGTAGTGTAGATAGAAAAGAGCAGTGGACCCAGAACTGACCCCTGTGGAACACCAGCTGTGAGTTGCTGAGTTTCAGAAATACCTCCCCTCCATGATAACTTGAAGGATCTGTCTGAGAGATAGGATTCCACCCAGTGCAGAACCGTTCCGGCGATGCCCAGGCTGGAGAGAGTTGACAGGAGGATCTGATGGTTCACAGTGTCGAAAGCAGCAGAGAGGTCGAGTAGGATGAGGGAAATATGGATATATGGAAAATGCTTTAGTAAAAGTCTCTGTCAGACATGTTTTTATCATCTACTTTTATGAATGTAAGACAGACTATTCAAGCAGTGATTTTTGCTTGGACATCCATCTCACTATTGTCTTGAACAAAGTGGAGCAAAATGGATTACGGGCAATTCGGACGATTTTCAAATACGGACGATTTTCAAAGGGAACGCAGTGGTATCAAAGTTAGCACAGTTAACACACATGACATTAAGAAAACGTCAAGCAAAAACTCATCTATGTATAAAAAAAAAAATTCAAAAGAAATAAAGAACACACCACATCCGGCCTACGATTTTCTACTGGCTCATGCTCCTGATGTTCAGAAGTTCCCAGACTTAACACAAATGAACACGTGAAATGTGTTTAGATTGAAATATTTGTAGTGTGTTTCGAGATCCTGCTGATAATTTAGGCGGTTGGTGTTGTATTTTTGTAATTCCTGTGACAAGTTAATGGTTGTATGCTTTATGCGTCACCGTTGTCATATCACAGTTACAACTGTACTTGATTGGGGAAAGAAATCTCAAAGGGATAAGGGTCAGTAGAAGCAGGAGAGATCATAAAAGCTCGATTCTAAGCTCCATGAATGCAGTGCAGTCATGTTGCACGTTCGGTACGTTTACATGCAACCGAATGAAATAATCTGGTAAATAGGAATAAAAATATATCCGTGTAAATGCTTGAATCCGACTATTTTCGAAATTAGAATAAAAAATACCTTGCACGCATGCCGAGTACGGTGGAATGCGATGACAGACGCTTTTGTTAGGAATGTACGTAATGCACATGTAAACGAATATTTGGATCGGATTGCAATGTTTAGGGTTCATATAAACAGTACTTTCGGAATCTGCGATCGGATTGAATCCCAATCCAGAGACAAGATGATGAGAAAGATGGTGTTGATGGAAGTTTTCGGGTGAAAGTTGGAGCTGAGGATGTGAGAGCTCGACCGGCTAAAGGAATAAAGCAGCACTGCATCGCTCTTTTTAGGTAGAGATGAAGCGTGGGCTAATAACCACTGGTGCCACAATCAGCAGGTCGTCATATGGCATTGTGGGTAATGTAGGAAACTATTAACCTACATTAAGTGAAAAGTCAAAAGTTCACATGGATACTAGATGAAATCGATGTGGCAGCTTTTTCACCCTGCATCCTTTTTACAGGCAACTTTTATTTGCATTCTGTCTGGCCACCCAAATGTTGGGGGATTTTATTCGCTAATCTTCAATTCATTGTTACCTTTTTTTTTTTTTCAGGATCCCCAGGCTACATGTGATGTTCTTTTTGGCAGAGCTTGTTTACAGAGCTGGAAGAACATCTTTAATTTCAGGAGGATAAACTGTCTTGCTGAGAACTACCCAGCAGGTAAAGCTCTCTAATAACATCCCTTATGGAGTCGGAGTTCATTTTCATCAAAAAAAACGACTGATATTCATAAAGATAAAGTTTTGAAAGACCGCAGGGAATATGTACGCCTATCTCAAAGATGAGTATGGCTCATCTTTCTCTATCCGCAAAATGACCGGGAGTTACCTCCTATTGTGCGGGACGATTTAAACCAGCGTGGGTATGAGCAGGCTTGCCCAGTGCAAGTCTATTCACTTCCTCTCGACTTGAATGTTTTCCAGTCACCTAAGCGTATCCAGGACTACCCCTCCGATTAGAATACAAATGACCACCCCCTTCCAGAGCTCCGTGATTGCCACGATGTCACACCTCCCTCTGCTCACTCATTTCTCCTCCATTGTGTTCAAGAGGAGACTGACATGGAGGTAAACATGGTCCCGGGCCTCTGAAATGCACGGCGGAGCTCCTGAGGGGAAGGCCTTCTAAAACTCCATATGCACGTTTTTCTGGGAGAACAGGAGGAGACGTGTCCGGCACTGTTTAATTCTGTGGGGAACTTTGAAAGCGCAAGCAGCAGGAAACTCTTTTGACATGACAAGACAAGGCACAGGATATAACCCACCACTAGGGTGAAGGAAAGTGGTACAAAACAAAAGGCACCTCTTCACTGGGAGATGCAAAGCTTTCAAAGGCCTAAACCGAAAAAAAGAATTCGGTAATCAGTCATCTGCTGACATCGACTTCCTTGGTGAAGTTTGATGCAAGACGGATGAAATGTATGCACACACTGATCAGCGAGATGCTAAAATACATCGTGTTCCCAAACAGATACACTACTCCCTCTCTTAAAGGTGCACTAGTGAAGATTAGTCAAGACTGGAACTCTAGCAGTTGAGTAGGTGAAGTACTATAACACTGGAATGATGAACCTGCCTCCATGTCCCACCCATGTACATAAAGTAGGCCCCTAGAATCTATGGATTTCAATTAAATGGCTGATGATGTAGGTCTGACCTTCGGTTTTGCCCACTTGGCCATTCAACTGTCTGAAAACCGAATTAGCACACTATGAACACGTGAAATTTGATGCTGATTTGCGAGAATGGTCAAGAGTGTCTTTGCTTCTCTATTTAATTTTTTTTGTAATGAGCTCTCATGAGTTTTTCAGCTGATTGTCACTACTGGTGTTAGCAGCATAGGAGTTTGATACAGTTATCTACCATTACATACATTTCTAAGAAGGTAGCTCATCCAAAGCATTACCTTACCAGGTCTACTAAACAATTCAATGCTTTATACAGATTGTGTTTAAATACAGTGCTGTGAAAAAGTGTTTCCTGATTTCTTCAGTTTTTGTGTATATCTCGTACTAAATAGTTTAAGATCTTCAAATGAAATACAACATGACACAAAGGCAACCTGAGTAAGCACACAATACAGTTTTTATTTATTTCATTTTTTCTTATTGAAGCAAAAAAAAAAACAACAACAAGAAGTTATTCAACACCTATCACCCAATCACCCATGTGAAAAACGAATTGCCCCCTTAAATTTAAAATCTGGCTGTGCCACATTTAGCCGCAATAACTGCAACCAAACACTTATAACTGATAACTGGAGATCAGTCTTTCAATTACTTCTAGGACTAGGATTATTCCTACACTTTGAATCATTGTCTTGTTGCATAATCCAGTTGCGCTTGAGTTTCAACTTACGGACTGAAGACCGGACATTCTCCTGTAGGATTTTCTGGTAGAGAGCAGAATTCATGTTTCCCTCAATTATTGCAAGTTGCCCAGGCCCTGAAGCAGCAAAGCATCCCCACAACATCCCACTGCCACCACCATGCTGGCAGTAATCAGGCCTGGTTGTGTCTAGTGCAGCAGAACCCCACTATGAATGCAGTTTGGGGAATAGATTTGGGGAATTAATAACTACGGGGGAAAATACACTTTCACACAGGCCCAGTTGGTATTGGATAAATTTTTTGCTTCAATAAATACCATTATCTTTTAAAAACTCTATTTTCTGTTTACTCAGGTTACCTTTGTTTTATCTTAGATTTTGTTTTAATTTCTGAAACAATTCAGTAAGAGATATACACAAAAACAGAATCAGGATGGGGGATAATCATTTTTTTTTACATGTCCAGGAGGAACACCACAAATTTCAAGTCCAATTTCATCCCCTATGCCACTAATAAATTTCTCTATCTTGGAAACGCACTACCAATGGTGCCAATGTCCACATGCAGGATTGACTGACATGGGGCAGAGTAAATAAGCATTAGAGAGTGTCTATGAAAAGACTGACAGGAAGCCCATGAAAACACAGACAAGCAATCTGGACCAGACTGCAGCTTTCTCAGCCAATATCATTGTGCTGAAGGCATTACTTAAATGATTCTGTTTCAAGTTGTACATATTTTCAAGGTTGTGCTAGTAAGAAAAAAAAAAAACAGACTATTGCACCTTTTTGATATTCCATTCCCCAGTTGCCCAGTATGGGTCCTGCCAAATTGGCATACACCTACATCAAAGGTGTCCAGTGCTCTGTCTGATCAGTGCCTTGGACCCCTGACAGGTGAGTGAGACCTTTTAAATATTTTATCTGTCTGCCCTTTTTCCCCCCTGGTTCAGTCAGCTGTACATGCTGCTAAAATGCTGCTCAGAAATAAGCTTAAATGAATACCCCAATGATTTTGGTAGCTGAGTGGTGGCTCAGTGGTTAGGACGTTGGACTTCTGAAGGTTGTGAGCTCAAATCCCAGCACCGCCAAGCTGCCACTACTGGGCCCTTGAGCAAGGCCCTTAACCCTCAACTCCTTAGTTGTATATAAAAGAAGAGAGATAATTGTAAGAATGTCTGCCAAATGCCGTAAATGTAAATCTTCCACGTCTATAGCATGATTACCACAGTCAATTATCTCAACGTTTCCTTGCGCTGGAATTGACGTCGAGGCATCGATAAATATTTACACAAGACCTATTCATGAATTCTTTACTCGAGGATACAAGTGTTTAGTTTTATTCATTTCATAGACGATTTTACAGTTGTAATCAAAATGATTCAACCCCCATTACAGATCAGGTTTATTACCAAGATTTACAGACTTTCAGCTGTTTGCAATGAACAAATCAAACAAACGCAATTGAAATAGTTCAACACAACGAATGCTTCAAGTGGTTTCCCCAAAAGGGCGATGATCTCTTCTCTTAACTTTTTGGACCATTCTTTTGACTTAGCCATATTTCTAACATGCAGTCAGACATGACACTCAACAAACCCCTAGCCAGCTCAGTTATTTCATGTGTTCCAGCTGAAGCACACCTGCTGCAAATAATGAAGCCCTTGATTAGTCACAACAGGTGTGCTTGAGACAACACCTGTTTTGCATATTTGTGCTGTTGTGAGGGATTCTGTTCAAGGGTTGAATAATTTTGAAACTGGAGAAATCTTGAATTTGGTGAAACCACTTGAAGCATTCGTTGTGTTGAACTATTTCAATTGCTTCTGTCTGATCTGTTCATTGCAAACAGATGAAAGTCTGTAAATCTTGACAATAAACCTGATTTGCACTGGGGGTTGAATCATTTTGATTACAACTGTAGTCCAAATGCACTTACAACTGTTAGAAAATACCATCGAACCAAGAGAAGGGCTCCACATATTCTCATCTGCTCATTCTTATTAGCCTCTGCTATCCATGTGAGTGTGTGCCCATTACAAAGAATTTGAAACCTATTAAAATGTCATCGTGGCAGACAGACAAAGAAAGTTACAAAACCAATAAATAAATAAATAAATAAATAAATAAATAAACAAACAAACAAACGTAGCACAAGGTAACTTCTTTTAAATCTTCCGACCTTGTCGTATTGCACTGCACAGGTTTCCATAGCGACCATTCCAAACCTACGATTGGTCCTAGAGACCTTAAATTCCAGGAGGATATCCGGTTAGTAGACATTTTTTACTAGTGAGGATCTGAACGTAAGTCCAGACCTCTAGAACATCTCTACAACAGCCTGGGAGCTGTCTTAACTAGATTACACAAGCTTACGAGTTATTAAAAAAAAACGTTCGATACTAAAACATACAGGATGAGATTCAAGCCAGCTTTATTAGCCATGTGCAAAGAGTATTGTATTTTGGGATTCTTACTCGCTCCCCCAGTTACTACAGACAATACACAGCGCATCATGTAGTGCAAATAAGCAATATCAAAAGAAGTCCAAATAAATAATAAATAAATAGCATGAATTAGCAGTATAATAAAAACATCGAAGCATCATTCTGAGAAGCATCACCATGAACTTTTTTGAGTATTGCAGTTAAGGGTAAGGTGTTGGTGCTTTCATAACAGCACAATATCACGTAACTGATCTCACATTTCTCTGGGTAAATATTTACTTTTTTTTTTTTTTGTCATTGTTAAATTTCACAAGCCGTTGCTGCTTCACAGCTCCAGGGTTTGGTCCAGAGCTCGAGTTACTGTCTATGTGTAGTTTTACACGTTCTCCCCATAGGTTCCCTCCAGTTTCTCCATTTTGCTCCCTCCTACCAAGAACATGCCAGTAGGTGAACTAACAACACTAAATTGCCTCTAGTGTGTTTGTGCGAGTGTGTGTGTGTGTGTGTGTGTGTGTGTGTGTGTGTTCATGGTGGTGTCCCATCCAGCGTGTATTCCTGCCTCATTTCCAGTGTTCAGGATAAAGTACTTAAGATAAGATAAGAAAATCTGTAGTTTTGTAAGATCCATTTTTCTTTATGCAGACCAATCAAATGTCCATACAAGGCCAAAGCTGTCAGATATTCCTATCTCTGTGAGGACGTTTGCTCCCCGAATATAAAAACATGCACACATGCGCACACACAACTCACACACATACACACCCACTCACCGACATTATAGTATTTATAATTTACAAGTATTTATAATAATACTATATAATAAATAATAGTTATATTCAATACTTTTTTCACATATTGCCCACCAAGAGAGTCAGAACAATTCAATTCATATAACGGATTCAAATCATTTTATTTCATTGAAAGTTATTTTATTTCTTCATTTATTTTTTGTCACACTGAGTCTTGGGTAAAGAGGCAGCACAACGGGACTAAAAAGACAACAGGACACACTAAAAAGGACAATGTGGCAATTAAACAATTTAAAACAGGAATAATACTGAAACGATTCACTTATAAATAGATTAACAAGGGATAAAAAAAAAAATCTGCTAACAAAAGGTTAACATCACCGGTATCAGAATGAATGTGGTTATAATGAATGAAGACTCTATGGCCTGCTTCTTTAGTCAATTTCAAGGAACTTAATTTAGTTACGAAATGAGTTATGGTGAAAGTTTTTCCAGGAGTTTATATTTCTCATCCCAACCTACGTGGCTGTGACATAGCAGTAAAGAAATCATGAAAAATCAGTCCGGCTGATTCCCAGTGGTGGGGTTTTATATGATACTGGATTACTGGGAATTTTCCAGTCAACACCATGGCCATAGTAAATATAACACACACCGCATCACTATCATCTTCAAACCTTGTGGCTTTTTTAAAATCTCCCCTTACAGTGTGTGGTATATAAAGGTTTGACCCACAAGGAAGGTTTTGAATGATATTGTATTGTTGAAAACACATGCACTATATCACTTTGCAATGAATCTTAAAACCTCCCTCAGTGGTGTTCCTATAGAATCTATCTGCTTTCATTAGTATTCTTCAGACCAAACCCTGCTCCCCATCTGGCCCCAAAGTGAAAGGTTAGCACTAAAGCAGACCGGCTTTCAAAAGTGGTCCAAAAAACCCATAAAAAACCCTGATGTGAACTTCAGAAAGCCAGGAACTATATACACCATACAGAGCATGGATTCAGTCTATTGACTCTCGAAGCGCCTGGCTTCTGAATGAAATACAGTTCCCTTCTACGTTCGGATTTTTCTGTGAAACGTTGATCAGACGGCTTGCTAATGTAAGGTGTTTGTAATGCTATTGCTGTTTCACTTAATGTCAAGACAAAAAGAGTGGAGAAATGAAGCACTAGTGGCCGAGGCGAGAAAACACGGAGAGAGATAAGCATGAGCGGACAGTCTGATGAGAAAACGACACTATCCACATGTAGCTCCTTCACACGGCTCACATGGGAACACTCAGTGTCTGTGCTTTCCCCCGACACCCCGTGAATAAAAACGAGGGGTTTTGGAGTGACGTGTTCACGCCACATTTGGTTCCCGCACTTCGATCTTTACCCCCCGTCGATGCTGTTGCATCTTGTGTTTAAGAGCCTCTTTTCCCACTCGCTGACGGAGACGGCTGGCTTAAGGGAAGTTGAGTGAGGGTTTGGAAAGACTTTAGTGTGCTGTGGGAATAATTTACACTCATGCCACACTTAATTCCTCTCAGTGCAGCCAAAGGCACTCAGCTGAGCTCAGTGTGAGAAAAAGCTGAATTTATTGAGACTTCCTTGAGATATGAGGGACAATGATGGGTGTAGGACTGTGTGGGTGTGTATATATATGGTACGGTATCTACAGCTAAATGGTCTGCATTTATATAGCACTTTTATCCGAAGCGCTTTACACTGTGACTCATTCACACACACAGCAATGGTAGCAGAGCTGCCATGCAAGGCGCTAACTTGCCATCGGGAGCAACTTGGGGTTCAGTGTCGTGCCCAAGGACACTTCTATATATGGAGTCATGTGGTCCGGGAATCGAACCGCCAGCCCTACGATTAGTGGACAACCCGCTCTACCACCTGATCCACAACCGACCGCTAGAGATTTGCAGAATCTGAACCAAAATAAAATCGACGGTTTCCGTTGGGATTGTTTCACACTGCACATAAGTAAACACACCCAAAAGCAAAATAAAACCTATTGCTCGGTAATATATAAAGGGAAACAAACCTTTTCCAAGTGTGTTTAGAAATCACAAAAATCGCCTGAGCACTGAGAAACAGGGCTGGCACTAAATAATTGATTAGATAATTATAGAAGTAAACAGAGTGTATTTGCCTCTTTTTGTTTGTCAGGTTAAATATCCAGAACACTCAGACTCCCAACAGAAAAGTGTTCACCCTATCATCTTGGAGTACGCAAGTTTGAATCCCATCCGTGCCCGGGAGCCCAAATCAATCAAATCAAAAGAAAAACAAGTTCAAGAACTTGTGGCATTTCTGCAGCGCTACAGCTAGATCCAGCGATCAAAAATAACCTCATGTTTGGTTCACTTCCTGTAGTTGGGTTGACTCAGAGTCAAAACGCTTTCTCTCTGCAATTGAACAACACTAAAGTACATGTGGAACCAGACTGGGACCTCGCTAAGGCCCTGTTTACTCTAGTGCGTTTTCATTGTAAAACACCTAACTTTAGCTACGGTTACGCCTGTCCTCTACACTACTCTGGCGTTTTCGATCCACGGAAGCCGAAGACCCCGTTTTAGTTTGAAAACTGCAGGCTTGCGTTTCAGTGTAAACAGACCAAAATGAAGGCTTTTGTAAATGAAGGCATGGCTGCCCACATTCGCTCCCTGATTGGGTCTTCTGGATCATTGCGTATCCTTCCCTGATTCGTCAAGCCCCTACCATATGACCGTTACGCTACCTTGATCGTATGCAAGACAACACGGAGACTGAACCGCAAGCTTTGCTAGCTTTGTTGTCATTCTTAGCAGCCATTGTGAAGTTAAATTCTGTATCTTATAATACAGCACCTGCCTACACGCTCAAGAGGCGAGCTATGATTAGAGAAATAGACAACAAATCTCATTTCAAGCCGCGTAAGCCCTACACGGAACGCCGGTTTGTTGTGCCTGCCGATGACTAGCAAACAACTTCCTGTTTACACTTGTACGCGCATGCCCGGTGTGCATGAATGGTCATGTGACATGCGTATTCGGTCGTGTAGATCATTTCTGAAACCCAGCAGAAACGCCAGTGTGGACGAGGATTGTATGGACCAGTGTAAACAGAGCCTAAGACTCTCTTAGAGCATTTGTTGTTGTTATTCGGCATGACATGACTGGTGTGTTCTCAAATGTGTGAAATGAAAACACACCAAGGCTGGATACAACTGGATTAAACGCTGCACATATGAAAGAGCGTAGGTCTCACACTCCCAGGTTATTTTCGTCTTGTAACATGAATCTGCTAATAAATTACTGACCTCGACCACACCATCTCATCTGCATCAGAGCCCGGGTCCGCGGAAACCAATTATTCTTTCAACATCAACTTCACACATCACACGAAGAGCATCGGTTATAAAGCGCAGGAGTTAAGGAGACAATAATACAAATATCAGAGGTTAAGAGAGGCATGAAGGCAACCTGCGTTGCTAATTTGAGAACTTCACTTTGTCAAGGGAAACTAATGAGATGTGTTCTTTTTCTAATTTGTGCTTTCAAAAAAGCAGCCAGGCATGAAATATTTCACTTTACTGTGCAGCACACTGCCCTAAAGTAATGTTCTGACAAGCAGATTAAAAATGGATTCTGGCATTTCTGTTTAAGCAGTCTGACCTGTAAAATAATAATAATAATAATAATAATAATAATAATAATAATAATAATAAAATCAGATTTTCCCAACTGGATTCAAACTACATGTATATGTAAATTGGATTTCTGGACATTGATTATTCAAATTTGATTTCAAGTCTATTTACTTATTTATTTATTTATTTATTTAGCGTGTGGTGCTTCCTGATGTCAGCGATTTGTTGGATATAAACACTGAGACAGGTCAGAGGAGCCTAGGCTATAAGGAGCCTGTACATAAGCTTGGGGCAACAAAAGATGCACTCTCTCCTGCCTTTGCTTAAAAACTGGTTTCGTCAGTGCTGTCTCTGTAGAATATTTTCTGAGCTGTGACTGTTTTGAAGTAAAATATAATCCACAATGAATTCTCTGTGCTGGTGGCTAGCAAACCAATAGCGATATTTCATCTGTTCGTTACTTCGTTTGTTTGTTCATCATTAGTAAGCGCTTTATCTTGGTGAGGGTTGTGGTGGATCCAGAGCCTGTTCCTGGAAAACCTGAGGTGAATCACAAATACACCCTGGGTGAGACACCAGTCCAGTAGAGGACAATTTGGAGTCATCAGTCCATGTATCGTCATGTTTTTTGGGATGTGGGAGGAAACCAGAGAACCCAGA
Source organism: Ictalurus punctatus (assembly GCF_001660625.3). Taxonomy (NCBI): domain Eukaryota; kingdom Metazoa; phylum Chordata; class Actinopteri; order Siluriformes; family Ictaluridae; genus Ictalurus; species Ictalurus punctatus. The sequence continues at coordinate 21,276,134 of NC_030426.2, read as the reverse complement.
GGAAACCCACATGCATGGCTGTATCCACCACTGAGGTCACTGAGGGCCGGACCTCTGTATTTTTTTTCCGAGGTGTAATACTAAATGTCATAAAATAATTGGCTAATAATAACTCTTTGGTGCTGCAAGGATCACACAATGCAAAGATAACTGACCTTCTCAGGTGACTGCTTGCTTGAGTTGACCAATGAAATCAGCTGGGGGGCGGGCTTTACGCTCCACTGTGCTGGACTATGTCAACAAACCGGGCAGGGCGGGCACCTTAATCCGCTGAAGTGTTCTGAGGTAACTAGAGAATTTTACTAGTCGTCTGCTTGTAGCTGATTGCCATGATTCATCCCCACCCAGTCAGACATCATCTGGTCGCGCTTCGGTAAACAGTGGCCGTCCATCATTCACCATCTGAATTAACTAGCTAGCTACCAGCTAACATTAACTCCATCCATCCAACTGATAATGATATGCTTTTCTTTCATATCAGTTTGTGTAGGGTTGAAATGCATGTTAAAATGACGAGGTAACACTGTATAGTTTTATTTTCATTGCAGGATTATCCTAGCCGAGGCCGGTGAAAAATCTGCAAATAAATATCAATTTACCCTGTGTTTACTTTCTTTACTGACGGAAACAAAAAGACTGCATCAATTGAAGCTCAGCTTTGGGAAGGGAAGCATCAGGGGACAAGATGAGACTGAGAGAAAAGGAACAAGAGAAGACGATGGAGATGAGAGAGGAAGAGCAGGTACTACCCACTGTGGCCAGAATATGATTAGCGTTATGTTACTGTGCTGTTTAACACAAACAAAAACTGACCTGATCTCAGTCAAACAATGTAGGCCTGATTACCACAGAGATATATGTTCTTTGGTTAGTACAGTGAAGCCTATAAGTTCCATTTATTTTCCATTGTATAGATATCATTTTGTATAAAACACATTTTTCCTACGTTTATGTACTGCTTGGGACACGTTGATCTCGTTCAAATCCGAAATGATGCAAACTCAAACACAAAGGTTAAATAAAGGTGTTTCTAATTTTACTAAATTATTAGAGACACGAGAGAGGAGTCACAGAGAAAGGGACAGGCAGTGAATACAGGCGGGAGAGGGAGAAGAAAGAGCGGAAGAGGACGGAGAGAGAAACAAACAGAAAGATTGTCATGTTGAAGGCAGAGAGACATGAAGAGATGAGGAACACAGGAGCAGGTTATGGAGAGCAGAGAGATACAGAAAAACAGGCTGAGAGAAAGAGAACAGGAGACACAAAAGGAAAAGACCACACAGACAGAGCAATACTGGAGTAGACCAGGCGGAGAGGAGAGGTGATAGAGACACGTTTCTACACGAATTTGATCCAGCCCACTGACATGGTTTTAAAGCTATTATTATCCAACATCTTAAAATGCACATGTCGATCAGGGAAATCAATATTTTCCAACTAATTAACTTAGTTTTGGACCTCTGTATTGTTTAAACCCTGCATGGACACAGGGACAATATGTAAACCTTAACACAGACAGTAACCTGAGCTCCACCCGGGGACCCTGGAGCTGTGAGGCAGCACAGTAGCTTCACCATCACCGTGCCACTAGAACAACGTGAGCAAATTCGACTACAGTCTGATCAAACAACTCAGATTTCTTTTGTTGTATCAGCAATGAGGACACTCAGACCCCATTGGCCAGTCTATGCATCAGTATTATTTAAAGATAGAGACTAGCCACTGATTTCACAAATCCCTTTAGAAGAATGAAACATATTTTAGCCATGTTGAACAACTGTTAAGCATCTGTCTTTCCAAGCCATTTAAATTTGACCATCAAACCCATCCCAATACGTTATCATTACCATGTGTTACCATAGTAACATATTAAGATAGTAACGTAAAACAGGATTCCATTTTTTTTGCACCCATGTCAGAAAATGAGGACCAGCACGGGTGATGGAAGTAATTAACTTTTTTTGCATATTCACATGTCCAATTTAAACCTGGATAGCTGAATTCACACTTAAACCTGGATAGCTGAATTCAGATTTAAACCTGGATAGCTGAATTCACACTTAAACCTGGATAGCTGAATTCAGACTTAAACCTGGACAGCTAAATTCACATTTAAACCTGGACAGCTGAATTCACATTTAAACCTGGACAGCTGAATTCACATTTAAACCTGGATAGCTGAATTCACACTTAAACCTGGATAGCTGAATTCACACTTAAACCTGGACAGCTGAATTCACATTTAAACCTGGACAGCTGAATTCACATTTAAACCTGGACAGCTGAATTCACATTTAAACCTGGACAGCTGAATTCAGATTTAAACCTGGATAGCTGAATTCAGATTTAAACCTAGATAGCTGAATTCACACTTAAACCTGGATAACTGAATTCACATTTAAACCTGGATAGCTGAATTCACATTTAAACCTGGATAGCTGAATTCACATTTAAACCTGGATAGCTGAATTCACATTTAAACCTGGATAGTTGAAATCAGATTTAAACCTGGATAGCTGAATTCACACTTAAACCTGGACAGCTGAATTCACATTTAAACCTGGATAGCTGAATTCACACTTAAACCTGGATATCTGAATTCACATTTAAACCTGGATAGCTGAATTCACACTTAAACCTGGACAGCTGAATTCAGATTTAAACCTGGATAGCTGAATTCACATTTAAACCTGGATAGCTGAATTCAGATTTACTGTAAAGCTGGATAACTGGTATTTGACTATGAATGCTGACTCAGTCAGGTCAGGTTAAATTAGTGTCACTGGAAAACTGTCATTGGAATATTGAAACCAAATAAAAGTGATATAACAAAACAAAATACCAGTGTAGAGTCATCATAGGGTCAATATCAGGGCTCCTGGTATATTCAGCAGTGTCACTGTGTTCCTCTGCCTGCTCCACAGCACTGACATTTCTCACCAATGATCCCCAGTCAGACATGGACGCAATCTCTGTCTTGCTCTTTATTCAAAACTAGAGCTTATGGGTCTTAATTGTATTACTCTCATCCAAATGGAGTGAGAAGGGGAGGGAAGCAGGCTGAAAAAAATGGAATTTTGATTCAATGAAAAGGAGCATAATCCCAGAGCACTGGAGAAAATGCTTTAAGAGCGAACATTATGCTGGCCCATGCCTAAGAGGATTAAACACTGTTAGATAGAAAGGACAGAGAGAGAGAGAGAGAGAGAGAGAGAAGAAAATAAGATGGAAGTAGAAAGGTGAACAGTTCAGAAAAAGAAAATGAAAATCCATCCATTTTCTATACCACATATCCTACACAGGGCTGTGGGGGACCCTGGAGCCTATTTCAGGGAACTCGGGGCACAAGGCGGGGGACACCCTGGACGGGGTGCCAACCCATCCCAGGGTACAAACGAACACACATTTTTGGAAATGCCAATCATCTTACAACGTTCCCAGAGGAAACCCCCAAAGTACGGAGACAAGATGTAAACTCGTAAGGTAGGAGGTGGGATTCGAACCCCGAAACGTGAGGCAAATGTGCTAACCACTAAGCCACCGTGTTCCCAAAATGGAAATCATATACACTATCCTGTCACTAAAGGCCCATAGCTTAGGTTACTACTGCGCATATTTCCATGGGAATATGTGGAATACTTCTATTTACTATGGGAACATTTATTTCAGTTTTTAGGTTCTTCTTGTTACTGAGACCAAAATGACATACTTAGTGTTAAACAATCAGCGGCATCGTGGAACATTTTACGCAGCTGACTCAGTTCATTAAGTTCTGTGAATCGCACCTTGACTCATGAGGAACTGCCTGTGACTTGGTGCTCATTGCTCGCTGAACTCAAGTGCTCTCACATATGATGGTTTTTCTGCACGCACGCTTCGTTGCTCTACTCTCCTGAATTCACTCGTGTGCGCAATTCATGGCAGCTTGCGCTCATTCTATTGACCTCCACTGACTCATGCGCTCACTATTAAACATACTCTACTACTTAAACGCTATAAGACGTTTTATCGGCCTACTTGCATCGTACGAAGACGCTGTAGTTCCTCCTCTTGATATTTTCACAGAGCACAGTTTGCCGGCTGCTTTCCTCTGACTGCCATCGTTAATCGTGTAATATCTACAGATCACGGTCGTTTCGTGTCGGCTGCTCGTTAGTGTGACATCGCACACTAGGCTTAGTAAACCGATATCCAATACCAGGATCAGTATCGACGTATCCCTAGTTACAAGTACCGATATGACGTAGACATCGATTCACTTTAGCATAAAGTTGGGCGATAAATAGAAACAGAATTCTAATAAATACGCATATACAATATGTATCACACATTTGTTGGTGTAACAATTGGACAAACTGGATTGTAGCATCGATTTTAATGGCAATGAATGAAACGAATCAAGACAATGATCAACAATCATAAACTGACTATTATTGATTGGAACGTTTATACATTTTTAAACCGACGTATAAACAGACTAGCAAGGCGATCATCGAGTCATATTGTACTGTATCATACAGTGTCAGATTCAGTGCGATCGTTAAATATCGAATCAGTGCCTTACGAATCAAAATGCATCATACTCTAGCGGATTCAGTACTACCTAAATGAAATCCCATCCTAGAGTGTGGAAACCTGACGTTTGCGACCTAATGTTTAGTTTTGCTTTTGTCTAAATAACACTTTAGGATACTTCATTGTGGACGCTCTATGAACTGCCAACAAACCACCTTACATCCTGTCAGGTGACCGGTATCAACTAGCCAATCGGATAATTCTAAACATTTCTAGTTGCATTTAATGCTGTGGAATGCCCATGAAACAAGTTAGCTCCTGTTATCACTCACCTTATAGCACTCATTCGCTCACCAGCAGTGCCGGGAAACGTTTTTAACCTACATCTATATAAAAGCGAGTCCATTTCGAGCACGCACTTTTGCTGTGCGTTCAGCTCATTTGTGTGGAAGCAATATGGATCGGTTTTACAGATTCACAATGCGAATCACCCCCCCCCCCCCCCCCCCCCCCCGCCCCTTTTCTTAAACTGGTGCATTTCAAATACTCTGAATCCCTTGATTCATTAGCACCCTAGACCATGTTTCAAACTTTAAACACTGAAGGCCAGGTGGAGAAAAAGCCCTGTGAGACCCTTTGACTTTCTTCAGACATGAAAGGTAATGGCATAGAAGCCTGCTGCTTATTGAATACGTCTGTGAATCTCAAGGTCACATCTACCCTTAAAGTCTAAGGGCAATTACCTACGGTCCCTGAAAACCAAAAGGAGAGGAAAAGCCACGAAGAGGTGAAACGGACAGCAGGAAGGAGCGGTGAGGAAGGAGCGCGAAGAAAGAGACGCATTAGTATAATGGCTTAAACAGTGGGTCGAAGGAGCCAAAACCGCTCATATAAATGAGGTAATAAATAAAAGAGGACGGGTGAGTGAAAAGTGTGAAGAATCACATACAGGCTGATCGCTGACTGACTCGACAATTGTTCTCGCCGCTGAAAACGCTCGCATTGTGCGGAAAGCCATTGTAGCGCCATTGTGTCGCCTTTGGACACAGGAGACAGCTAAAGGATTGAACCCTAAGATTAATGTCCTTCCTTGTGTCCACTACACACTCCATAAAAACCTCCCCTTCACTTAAGCGCACTGTTTAACGCTCTTTCTCTCTGGCATGGTGTTTAGTGAGGTTTCGGCGCCGTTATCAAAGCCAGCCTGTATCTCTGCGCCAGTGAATGATTATTCCGTTCACAATATTACCAACTAAATCAGGTTCTGATTTGCAACAGGTCTTATTCGAATCATTTATTGCGACCGTAATTACACCATGACTAACGAATCTGTCTAATGAATTCAATTACCGAGTAATGATTCAAAACATGAAATCTCTTCTCACAATCTCAGCCAATAAACAATATAAGCCTCTCGTTTCCTTTTAAAAATGCTTGCTGTTCGTCGCTGCTTTTCGAGTTGAGATTCGGAGCTTCCCGAAGTCGCAAAGATGTTTTTTGCTGCCTCGTAAACGTTTCTAAAAACCGCAGCTGTTGTGTTTGCCTTCAGTCTCTCCTAAGTGATGTTCATTTTGCTCCCCTGACTCAATCATTTAGTGAGCACAGCCAAATGCACAAGCCACCCTTCTGCCTGTGCCAAGCACTGGTCCGTTTCCTCGATTAGACCCGAGATACTCATTCCTCCTGGGCCATTTTGATTCTTCTGGAACTAATGTGGCCAATCTCTCATCCCGAAAAAAAAAAGAGAAAAAATTCTAATCATTCAAAAGTACTCAGCAGAAAGGTATTAATGATGATGCTATGGGTGGGCTCTATAAAACAGCTCATTTCATTAGACTTTAGTGAGCCTGGAAAGTTTACTTGAACTATCCATTCCTTTAAGAAGGTTTGCTAGAGTTAGCTATATTAATCTGTATAGAGTAGTGGATACCAACCTAGTTCCTGGAGATCTACCTTCCTGAAGAATTTAGCTCCAACCATAAACGTTCCCGCCTGATCATCTAATCACTGCCTAGATGGTCAGGTGGACACAATTATTGCTGGAGCTAAAGACTTCAGGAAGGTAGATCTTCAGGAACAGGGTTGGTGACCATTTGTACAGTGTAGAGTATAATAATAACGTTAAATAGACATTGAAATTGATCTGATTATTTTGTTTGAAGACTTTTAGCCTAGATTTCAGTTCGATTACTGAATTGTTAGCGCTGTTTTCGAGCCTGGGAGTGGTCCGCCTCGAGCAAACCGCAGCAAGGCCTGCGTCAGATCGGAAGCTGTCCGTGCTTGGCGACGCATAACGTGATCGCTTCAACTTGTCATGTTATTTAGTTTCGTGATGCTGCGATAAGGGGTGTTATTGTTATTGAAAATCTTTTCACAGGTTTTCACAGGACTGGAGCAAAGTAAATAGTTCACCTTTGTGGTGCGACTGCGAAAAATGCACCGGAATTAGTTCTCAAGGCTCCCTAGCTTACGGATTAGGTTGAACTCGCGGTTAGTTTGCTAAGACAATAGAGTCTCATGCACACATTTTCTTGCCCTCCATGTTTTCTCCCATCTTCTCCGAAGGACGACTGATGGCAGAACGTTTTTTTTTTTTTGGTCTGAACTTAAACACATGCTAGATTTGGAAACATGCGGAATGGGCTAGCTATGAATGATCTATGCTTTTAATACATCTTGACGATGTAGCACGGCTTCAAGTCTCACGGTAGCGCAAGGTGTGCCCACCTCTGTGGTGAGTGAAGCACAGAAAACGCTCAACATCTGAAGGCACCCTAGCACACTTAGAGAAACGCGCTAGCTACCCGCTTCTACGTACACGAGAACGCTTTTCTGTTTGTCTCGTCGGTATTTTGAGAACATTTACAAACTCCAGCTTGGAAGCAGCTGATTAGATGTTGAAACCTTGTCAAAATTGGTCAAATTCATTCATTAACAAGTCAAATTAAATGAGTATAAATGTACCATTAAACCTAAATACTGTGATGCTTATAACTGACATTTTTGTCATATTGTATCATATAGTATCATCCACCCCTAGTTATCATATAGAATATATTCATACACTGTATCATTTATGCAGTCCGTACTTTACTTACTCCAAAATTTTGTGTATTTTATTTATTTATTTAAGCACAGATAGGAATGCACTGTCTATTCGCTTCTGCTTCTACATATCAGTGAATACAACATACCATTAAGCACCAAGGCAGTTAAGAGCCAGCTAGGTTCTATTAAATCATTTATAATTAAAATGCACGAAGCTGTACATAAAATAAGCAACGAGATGAAATCTGTCATTCGCGAAGGGGAAAAGGGCCTAAAGCTGAAAACCTCACACGAGGAGAGTGGAGTGGGGCTTCATTTACTGCATGACAAAGCAGTTTCTGTAACTCACACAGCTCATGTACTCACGAGGACAAAAGCAGCTTTATTACACACATGGCTGAAAGTGTGTTCTAACAGTTATGAAGCGCTGAGTCGCTCCTCGTGCTATTGAAGGCAGCGATAAAGACGTAGAGGTGCAGGCTGCAAGGGGAATGATTTCCAATAAAAACAACAATGCACATCGCTGTAAAAGAATGTCTTCATCTAAGTCGTATTAAAACATATATTCTCAGTTAGTGTGCTGTCTCTGGGGTCTGCAGGGAGGCCGTGTGACTGTGAAACGATCTGTAATCTTATTATTACTGACGTGATCATGAAATAAGGTGGAAGAGAGTCCTAAATTATTACTATTTTTGTTTAAAGATCCCTTTTTTCCTGCTTAGTCCATGTTTCATCCTGTTCAAAAGTTTACCTCCCCCCGGGCGCTTAATGTATCGTGTTGCCTTCTCGAGAATCAGTGAACGTTTGCAGCTTTCGTGATAGTCGTGTACGAGTCCCTCAGTCGTCCTCGGTGTGAAAAGACGGATCTTAACGTCATATAGTCAACGATTGGCTTAAATACGCAGAAGATGCTGGAAAAGTAAAGAATGTGCAGGACCTGAAGGATTTTTTTGAAGCACTATCACAAAACATAAACACGTCGATCATGTCGGCGATCATCCAGGTAACGACACACAGTACTAAGAATCAAGAGCGTGTGTAAATTCAGTTATTATTGTGTCTCGTGGACTATATGTAAACATCTGTTATGTGAAATAGCTTCTTCAGGGCAGAACTATATAAAAAAAAAACATGCAATATTAAAGATCTCTCGTTTTTTTTTTTTAATTATTATTAACATTTTGCAGATTCTAAAAGGCGTATGTGAACTTCTGACCTCAACTATATATGGTGCTTAAAAAAATCCATATTGTCCCCAGAACAAGGGGTGAGTGGTGTTTTTTATTTTATTTCAAAAAATTGAACAGTTCCTATATTATTTTGCAGCCTGTTTATTTTTACTCCAACATTAAACTGTAAGAGATTGGCTCAGTTTCTACAATGAAAAAAAAAAAAGAAGTGACTGTATAATGTATATTCCAAAAACCTTCACAGATGGTCAGAGTCGGTGGGATGGATCTCGCAGTAAAAGTGGTAAAAATAACAGATTAACCGCTTGCAGCAAACAATTCACAAGTCTCCAAGCCAACAGAATGGTGTAGCTTCATGGCTGTCCTGATCTAAAGATTTAACTTTAGTCTTTAGCGCAATATATTTCCTCCTTTCCAAAGCCAAGAACAAAATGTATTACAATTAGCAGAATTATAGCATGGCTACAGAACAATGTACAGGCTTTTCAGTAAACATATTCTAACATGAGCACTAGGAACGGGCGATATGGACTTAAAACTACATCACGATATTTTCTGGGATTTACTGCGATGACGATATCAGTGACGATATAAATATAGTACCATTCACCACTGTTTTTGGCTACAAGTCATAGCTGTGATCTTGAGAGCCTCAGAAACACAAACATTGATCTAAAAGTGAAACCAAACCAGCTCTAGATTGTAGCGCTTGCTCCTCGTTTAGCGATAAACTTCTCCTCGGCTTAGCGTCCACCTTCCGCCGTACTCGTTTTCGCTCTGCACGTGAGCTGCGAACTGGCCGCACGCGGAAATACGTCATCGATTAGGCTTTACCGTTATTATCGCGGGGAGACTTTATACCGGTATATCGCATAAACGATAATATATCACCCAATCCCTAATGAGCACTGTGGCATACTTGAATTTAAAGCTTTAAAAGGCTATTTAAAATTCTAAATAACCCCCACCAAAACATACACACTTCAGATATTATGCTTGGCATGTGGTATTCGTGTTTCAAGAGCAGGAATAAAAATGAAATTCCAGAGAACACTTCTCTCTCCTCACACCTTAAAGGCATGGGGAACTTTGTTGTGTCCCTGTGGTAATGATGATGGCTTCAGAGTCAAGCGAGCAGGATATTGAAAAGCAGAGATCACACAGAGACCTCTCACGTCCACACACCCACACACACACACACACACACACACACACACACACAGAGGAGTCAAACACTTTGGGCAGCATCTAATGAGAACTGTCAGTGGAAACGTGAAATAAAGATCTTTAGTTCAGTACTGGATGGAGAGATAGGCCTCTGCACTGATAGATTTATCCTCTATGCTGCACATAAAGAAAAGATACCACCTGGCCAATAATAGCGAGTCATTTTTCACCGTTTATCTCCCTATAAAATATCCTGTAGTTTCTTAAACCCAAAATTCGACCACAGCGCTGTTGAATGCTTGCTTCTGATTGGTCAGGACGTGTTGATTCATTCTCTTTAACAGCAGCTCAGACAGTAGTGGTGTGTGCAAGCTTTATACTAATGCGCTCGTTATAATGCTAACATGTTAGTGTTTCTATAGTAACAGCTTACACAGGGACTTGTATAGTGGATGTTCCACATTAACAGGTTAAAGAGCGTGTGGTGATAAGGTGAAGTTCTGTGTTTATTTAGCATTTTTGGAAGGAGTCTCCAGTGTCAGAGGTAAATCTTTAACTTCAGCTGTTCCACAACGGGGAAACTCGAGATCGAAGCGAATGACTGTTTATAGCCACTATAATGTGATGACAGAAACGTAATGATTTCATGGACATTATATAAAGGGATAAAAAGTACGACGCGTCCGTTACGAAAATGTAAATGGGAAATCGGTGTGGATGCGCTGTTATGGGTAAAGAATCAGATTCAGGGTAGTAACAGTAACTCTGTTGCTTATTTAGCCGCATCACAACACGCCATCATTGTTATTTTCCTAGAACAGCACGCCCTCGAGTGTTGTTTTTTATCTTATTCCAATTCTCAAAGCTGATTGGTTAGAAGGTGATTAGTCTGCTCTAACAGCAGCTCTGACAGTAGTGCAGCTGCAAACCACAGGTTTATTTACTAAGACTATGTGCACATTAATCCGGATAAATTGAAAACATGTCTTTTACTCTAAGCTTTGGCCTTCTGTCCACACTGAGACGTTTTTGTGCAGCAAAAATTGAGCTTTTCGGAAACGCTCTCCCAAGTGGATACGCTTGAAAATGCAGTTTTCACATGGTAGTGTGGAGTGAGAACACAGAAATATAAAAAAGATAACATAAGATAATAAGGTAATATAATACTTTATTAATCCCCGGACGGATAAATTTTTCCGATTGGAAAAATGATGACATATGAGAAATTCAAAAACGATGATGTAACAATAATTTGAGACATTCAAAAAATATGATGTAACAATAATCCGAGATATTCAAAAACGATGACAATAATCCAAGATATTCAAAAACGATGAGAACAATAATCCGAGATATTCAAAAACGATGAGAACAATAATCCGAGATATTCAAAAACGATGACAATAATCTGAGATATTTAAAAACGATGACAATAATCCGAGATATTCAAAAACGATGAGAATAATCTGAGATATTCAAAAACGATGACAATAATCCGAGATATTCAAAAACGATGAGAACAATAATCCGAGATATTCAAAAACGATGACAATAATCTGAGATATTCAAAAACGATGAGAACAATAATCCGAGATATTCAAAAACGATGACAATAATCCGAGATATTCAAAAACGATGAGAACAATAATCCGAGATATTCAAAAACGATGACAATAATCCGAGATATTCAAAAACGATGACAATAATCTGAGATATTCAAAAACGATGACAATAATCCGAGATATTCAAAAACGATGACAATAATCTGAGATATTCAAAAACGATGACAATAATCCGAGATATTCAAAAACGATTAGAATAATCTGAGATATTCAAAAACAATGAGAACAATAATCCGAGATATTCAAAAACGATGACAATAATCCGAGATATTCAAAAACGATGACAATAATCCGAGATATTCAAAAACGATGAGAACAATAATCCGAGATATTCAAAAACGATGAGAATAATCTGAGATATTCAAAAACAATGAGAACAATAATCCGAGATATTCAAAAACGATGACGTAACAATAATCTGAGATATTTAAAAAACGATGACAGAACACAATATTCTAAGATATTCAAAAACGATGACGTGACATAACAATAATCTGAAATATTCAAAAACGATGACAGAACACAGTAATCTGATATATTCAAAAACAATGACATGACGCAACAATAATCTGGGATATTAAAAGCGATGACAGAACGCAATAATCTGGGATATTCAAAAGTGATGACAGAACGCAATAATAATGTTGTTTTTTTAACAGTGATGCAAGCAGTCTCCAGTGTCAGTGTTTTTAACAGTTTTTAACAGGAAAGTCTTCATTACAGATGAACTTTTGTGCTTTCCGTAAAATTTACTCTTAGATTAAAAGAGAGGCCTGTGAGGGAACAACTCCCTCTGTTTTTATAGCTGCTATAATGTAAGTGATAACAGGAGCAACATGTCACTGCGGGCATTGTGTAATATTAAACGCTTATTACGTGTGATGTTCATTAATAAATGTCAAATTTTACTTGCACAAGAACTAATGATGAAAGAAGAAACTGTGAGCACTGGCCCCGGTTCTTATGCCTGGGTGAGGATTTTACACAGCTAATTGCACTTGGAGATTACCGGAGGCCAAGACTGAGAGGGCCAGATGGGAAGAGTGGGCCAGAAAATATAACGCTGTTGGAAGCTCTAATGACTAAAGGAAGCTGAGAGCATGCTGCTAAACACACTACGATGCTAAAACGCTTCAGCTTAGCCCAGTTTACTTTAATAAAACTGAAGTCATTATCTCTGCACACTGGGCTGATTTGAACATGCTGTGCTTTAAACTTACATTCTCTATGAACTTCAGCTCTAGGTGTAACTAAATAAAAGAGCGAAAAGAACAAAGTTATCCCTCAAAGCGTCTCCCGTATTTAAACAACAACAACAACAACGCAGCAGCAGCCCATGGGGTACGCGTTTGAAGACGCGGCTTTCTTTCTTTTAAAAGAAATCTGAGGTGATAATCTTGTATAATTCATGTCCGCCTGGGTTTGCGCTTTGGAGTCTGTGTTTGATGATCACCGAGGATTAAATATTTATTGACAGCTTGTGAATATCTTCTTTATAGTAGATGACTATCAGGATTCCTCCATGGCCGAGTCTTCTGCAGGGTTCTGTGTGTGCTTACTGATATCTCCCAGTGCTCAGGCGTTCACAGTTATGCTACACGACGCTTTTAATGTTGATATAAATGCAGCGATTTGCATGGCTCTAAAATAAATAAATAAATAAATAAATACATAAATAAATAAAGCTGTAATTCTACTCTTTTCACTGACAGTGCGATATGGCTTGACGGTGAACACACTTTTTGCTGCGATACAAGTACCTCACTTTCACACTATCTTACCGTTTTATTCACAGAATAACTTTCAGACGTCCATACGTACTACGTGGATGAAATATTTCCACTGCAAAGAATCGATCACAAAGTGTCCGACACATAACTAGACCCGTCACGATAACTACATTTGTCGGACGATATATTGTCCCAGAAATAACTGCAATAAACGATATTATTGTCAGTTTAAGACCATTTTATTCCTCTGATACGATGATAATATAACAGCGTAATAATGCAAGTACACTCTCTCAAAGAGCGATGAACTTTTCATTCTTAAGAATTTAATTATTAAGACATTGCAATTAGAATGTCAAACAAAACTAAATATCCTAAATCGATCAAATAAAACCACACAACCAAAAGAATAAATAAAATGGACTGCAATACAATATTGTGGATTCTTTACGCTTTAGTTCTTCATTGTCTGTGTTTTAGTGCGTTGTTACAGAACGAGCGTACTGACAGCGTGACTTACCGTTCTACCGAGCGTCTTACTTAACTTCATGTTCTCCTGTGTGTTCGCATCATTTTGTGGTGCGGAAGCGAGTTGTGATACTGTGTTTATGTTGCGTGTAAAGGTCTGATTAATCTCATACGTGTATAGGAAGTGTTCGGGTGAGTTAATTAACCCGCTAGTAAAGCGCTTCAGTTTACCGCCGTCCGTTCGCTCTTCGGCTTCGGCTCATGCAGCTTAAGCGGCTCGATCCCCGACTTTACTCACCACGGCTGGATTATTTCAAACGCTAGAACTTAAAAAAACTAAAAAAACATTGTTAGTGCGTTGTTAATATCGTGCACGTCATTTGTTCTTAACAGTATGTTTTAATTAAAATCTAGTGCTAGTGCTCACTACACACCTTGACCTTGAACCTACACGGTTTTGCGTTCGAAAGTGCGTTTTTAACTTAAATCCGACGAATATAGACAAAGACCGAATGTTAATGTGACAGCCCTGGAGCACTCGAGATGACGGACGCCGAGCGGACGGCTAAAATGTTGGTGACGTTCGTTCTTATATAAACAAACACACATGTAAACAAAATGCGCGATATGGAGGTCAGCAAAAATGATCCAGGTCATGTCCATATATGGTACGATAAGACGATTGTCACGTTTCAAGGATGGGTTCGGAAGCGATCGCGGATATATAACGTTTATTGAACAAACGGACAACAAGACAAAGACACTAAGACAACTTGGCAAAACTAAACATAAACTAACCAGATCAAGAAACATGGAACACGGACATCTAGGACAAATGAAAGACCGAGAAACAGTGCAGACAATGGTTATATATAAGTGTGCTCATTAACAGAAACGTGAATCAGGTGCAGGTGGTCATGTGACATGTAGTGCAGTGCAGTCGCTGATGGGAACTGAAGTCCACTGTTACCTCCTTGATATATGACATTTATCGTGACAGGCCTAAACATAACTGTTCCCACTTGCGCTCAATCCAAATGTCAACAACAACAATACAGACAGTAAAAATAATACCTGTTGTCTCAGTAGCTATCTTTGTGGACTAAGCAGAAGATTATCATCGTTACTTTCTGTGAAATATTCCACTTTGATCAGTGTTTGGAGGACACTCAAAGTTACGCATCAGTAGTATCTTTTCAGACTGATAGCCGCGGCTTTGAAGTTAAGCATGGCCTTCGGCAAACCCGAAATCTATGATTCATTATTTTACCCTTTCATCCTTAGAAAGCAGAGCAGATCAAACAATGATCAAACAAAGAAATTCATTCAGGCACAAAAGGCTGACCTATATGATTTATGTGTACTAATAAATACCACATTTTAGATCAATAAGTATTTCAGTGTAACACAAATATGATTATTTATTCACGGTATCGTAGTTAATACATGATACGTGCATTCATGATACGTGCACTCTGACGTGCATACGCTAAAAAAAATACGTCGTCTGTTTTATACTGAACCAAGGTTTCGTCGAGGTACAGTAAGACGTCTTTATTAACCTTTTTGGAACTTTTTATCCAAGAGTGTGAGAACGAATCCTGAATTACACTCTGTGATAAAAAAAAAAAAAAGTTCTAATGAGAATCATAAGATTTTTTTTTTTTTTCCAGTCGCACTTGGAGAATCAGTAAGTGGTAAATTAAACACGACAGTGAGTGCTGTTTTAGGAATAGAGTCAACGATGGGGTGGTGTGACACGAAATGATACAATACGGAGTTACTGTGGTATTAATGAGTCTTAATTATGAGCAAATTATTAATAATTACTTATTAAAGATAATATCTTCCAATAAAAGCACGTCTCATTTGGCTGCGTTTGAAATCGCATACTGTGACAGTACCTACTGCGTTTGATTCAGTACCTACTGCGCTTGATTCATTAGCTACTGCGTTTGATTCAGTACCTACTGCGCTTGATTCATTACCTACTGCGTTTGATTCAGTACCTACTGGGTTTAATTCAGTACCTACTGCGCTTGATTCATTACCTACTGGGTTTGATTCAGTACCTACTGCGCTTGATTCAGTACCTACTGCGTTTGATTCAGTACCTACTGGGTTTGATTCATAACCTACTGAGTTTGATTCAGTACCTACTGCGCTTGATTCATTACCTACTGGGTTTGATTCAGTACCTACTGCGTTTGATTCAGTACCTACTGGGTTTGATTCAGTACCTACTGAGTTTGATTCAGTACCTACTGCGCTTGATTCATTACCTACTGGGTTTGATTCAGTACCTACTGAGTTTGATTCAGTGCCTACTGCGCTTGATTCATTACCTACTGGGTTTGATTCAGTACCTACTGCGTTTGATTCAGTACCTACTGTTCGGCCACTGATCTAGGACGTACTCATCAGTATAACAGGTAAGCATGAATACAGTTAAACTCTCAGCCAACTTCTTCTACAAATGTAAGCAGCTTGTTATCGATGTTGTAGCTCAAATGATTACTCACATTAGCCATTTTGAACTTTATTTGACGTTCTGTATACGTTTTGTTTGAGTCTAATGACTCTTAAGCGTTTAACGATTTTTTAAAAATCCACTAGCTAGTGTACGATCCATTTTTTTTTTTTTTCGAGCTGAGAAAATATGACGTCATTTCCAGTAAGGGAACATACTGAGCATCCATGCTCCCTGGTTTTTACTGTGCATTGTGGGATTTTTTTTTTAAAGGAGCGAACGTTCCAGTGCACTGGAAGGATTTTGTGATTGCGACAGCCCTTAAAATGGCCGACTCCCTGATCAGCACCCTGACTACTGAACTAGGGAGCTGATTGAGACGCACCCCAAGACTAAACAGCAACTGAACCTAGCATACTAACACCTCGGCATAAGCTGTAAATTCTAAAAAAAAAAACACAAAAAAAAAACATTTAAGGTTGGATCCCAATCCCACTACCCATTTACTTCCTACTTCCTACTTCCATTCACTTTGCAATTACTATGTGTATGTAGGATTAAAAATATTTTTTATTGGGGGGGGGTGGGGGGTAGAATTAAGGATTACATCAGGGTTCACTAAGATGCCCTTAGTGAAAACAATATGGAAGAACAGATACAACGTCATTCTTCTAGAAACGTTCTAATTAAAAGATGAAACATGATCAATCGATGATATGATTTAATTGCTGACACTGTAATCAGTCCCAAGTTGACGGCGAGGCCGTGAAATTGTCTGATTGAGCTTAACTGATGTACGCCTCAGCTTGAAATCTGTAAGTCGCTGTCTCATCAAATGACTGCGAACCAGCAGAAAGACAATAATTCTTTTTGTGCTGCTTTATGTACCTTCGGGCAAACGTTAATAAGATATACAGGAAGCATGCGATCTCATAAACACTAAGCTAATCACACCTCGCCACACGTTGCTATATCTGCACCCGTGTTTTAGCTATTTTAATTCTGACGCATTTCCCATATCGGTGCTCGGCAGCTCTTCCAGCTCAATCTTATCGATCTGCCGTTCGACTGTAGTGGTGAAGTGGTTAAGGCAGACACGGTGAGGGACGGGACGATGGCTAGGGTCGGACAATGATAACGGCGAAATCTCATTTCACGACTCAGTGCTGTGTTTGCAAATGTTTGGGGAGCAGCGATGCGTGCTGGAGAGGAGGGAGATTTAGAAACATTAGGTGGCTGTTCAGATTGACATCAGACCAAAGGAAATGACAGCCAAGGCTAAGGTTGCTCATCTGGTTGCTAATGGCTTATAGATTGAAAGGTGCTTTACGAAAAGCAGAGTCACGGAGAACTAAGATCCGCTTAGCAGACGGCTGCAAACACAGATGTTCTTTCCAATCCATTATGTCGGGAGCCGATCCATACCGGTCTGTAAATGGCTTAAAGCAGCGGTGCACAGCTGCAGTGCCGAGTCCAGCTTGGTGACAGTTTAGTCATTTCACCTGCTGAAGTTGTGTTTGAATAAATAAAATCACCAGTTTACTCGACTCGAATCAACAATCAGCACTTCTTAGAAGGGTATGGATTTAATTACACAGAACGGAAACAGTTCAGGTTGAGCAAGTAGTCCAATTATTATCCATTATTAGTGTGTGTGTGTGTGTGTGTGTGTGTGTGTTTGTGGCGCCAGGTCCGTCTCCATGTCTGTCTGTGTGCCGCTCTGTATACCTGTCTCTCTGTCGGCCTTGGTGTCTGTCTGCGTCTTTCTCTCTCTTTGTGTTTGTGCGTCAGTCTTTCTGTATCCGTATGTGTGTGTGCGTGCTTGTGTGTATATGTGTTTGTCTGTTTGTGTATTTATGTGTGTACATCCATCTGTGTGTGTGTTTGTCTGTGCGTCGCTCTGAATACCTGTCTGTCTGCCAGCCTTGGTGTCTGTCTGCGTCTCTCTCTTTGTGTTTGTGCGTCAGTCTTACTGTATCCGTGTCTGTCTCCATGTCTGTCTGTGTGTTTATGTGTGTCCATCCGTCTTTGTATGTGTTTGTCTGTGTGTCTGCCTTTGTGTGTGTCATTGTATTTGTGCATCAGTCTTTCTGTCCCGGTGTCTGTCTCCACATCTGGCTCTCTTTGTGCCTTCCTGTGTGTGTGTGTGTGTGTGTGTGTGTGTGTGTGTGTGCCTAGGTCTCTGTGTGTGTCACTGAGTCTGTGTGTGTGTCTTTCTGTCCCCGTGTCTGTCTGTATGTCTCTCTTTGTGCCTTCCTGTTTGTGCGTGTGTGCATGCACATGTGTCTGTGTCTGTTTGTCTGTGTATGTGTGTGTGTGTATGTGTGTGTGTGTGTCTGTCTGAAGTCTGTGTGTGTCTTTGGGTCTGTGTGTCCTTCTATTTGTTTGTCTTTGTGTCTGTCTTTGGGTCTCTGTGTCTGTCTGCCTGTCTGTCTGCCTGCATGTCGTTCTGTATGTGTTTGTCTGTGTATGTGTGTGTGTGTGTGTACGTGTGTGTGTGTCTGTCCGTCTGAAGTCTGTGTGGGTCTTTGGGTCTGTGTGTCTTTCTTTTTGTTTATCTTTGCGTCTGTCTGTCTGTCTGTCTGTCTGTCTGTCTGCGCACCGCTCTGTCTGTGTGGTCTGTCTGTCAGTCTGGTCTTGGCCTTCAGTCAGGCGCTTTATTCCAGTATAAGGTCCAGCTGGAGTCTCTGTATTGTCAGAGAACACATAGACTAAAATCTTTCTCCAGTATTTAACTAAAGTCATTTATTTGTCTGTGTGTCGTAATTCTGCAGCACCTCCAGCACGCTACAGTTCAACACGACGCACAAAGACACCGCTATTATTACCTGCCAAATAGCTGCCCATTACATCATCAGCACAGCAGACACAAACTCGTTCGTGGTGGCATGCTGATTTAACCCGGAACCCAATATTCATTTTATAGCTTCTCGGTCTCGCAGTTAATGGCCAAACAGTGGCACCTTCAAGTCCTCCTGATGAGTCCCCGGCTTCGTTTTACCGAGCATGAATGATTGCCTTGTGCTTCGAAAGCACAACACGTTTATAAACTGCTGCTACGTGGATCCGGTGTGTAATTAATGCATTTGATGCTGTAGGAATAGCAAAGCCAGGTGCAGCTTACACAATCATGGAAAAAATAATGCAACATACTCACAACAAACCTGGTTTTCGGTGGAAATGAAAACAGACTGGGGCAACATCTGAGAGGGAAGAAACCGTCTATTTCTCTGCTCTACTTTCTATTTCTATTCACCAGTATAAACACAGACAATACCAACCATTTATTTACAGTTTCTGTTGACGGAAAAGCCCGACGTGGTCGTAAATCTAACTGTCCAGTAGCATCAACGGTTTCACTATAAGGCACAGTGCTGTGAAAAAGTATTTGCCCCCGTCCCGATTTCTTCTGCATTGATAATGGGGTTCAGCTGGGCTAGACACGACCAGGCCTGATTACTGCAAACCCTGTTCAATCAAATCAACACTTAAATTGAACTTTTACAACAGCATGGAGTTGGTTAAAAGGTCTTACACACTAACACACTGTGCAAAAGTTGAAAGAAATTCCAGAAATGATGAGGAAGAAGGGTTACAAAGCTATATCAAAGGCTCCGGGACTCCAAAGAACCACACTGAGAGACATTATCTCCGAATGGAAAAACTCGGCACAGTAGTGAACCTTCCCAGATGTTCACTACCGTGTTCACTACATTTTGTTCCACTGAGTTCACTGTTTTCAGTTTCAGCGTGTTTTTCCTCTTTCTCATTGAATATTTTTGTTCGTTTCTTGAAACGTTACGTCCGTCGGAAGCGAATAGGAATACGTTATCAGAATGAACATACAATGTGACCATGGCAAAGCTGCGCAAGATGGTTTGGGTATTTCAGAAAATGCTGATCTCCTGGGAGTTTCATGCACAACAGTCTCTAGAGTTTACACAAGAAACATCTGGCAGTTCCGCGAGCATAAACACCTTGTTGATGAAAGTGGACAGAAGGGAATGGCCAGACTGTTTCGACGGGAAGTTTATGATAACTCAAATAACCACTCTTTACACCATTGGTGAGCAGAAGATCATCTCAGAACACACAATACATTAAGGCGGATGAGCTAGGACAGTGGTGTTCCGCTCCCGTCAGCCAAGAACAGTAATCTGAGTTTACAGCTTTTCCTATTTCACCCCTAATCTACAAGCTAAACGAATACCAAAGTAAATAATCTAAAAACAAACAAACAAAAAAAAAACCCAGCTTTGTCTACATTTTCTATATTTACAGTAGTATCAATCCCTGAATAAAGGCGTATTTGTGATGTACAGTGGAGAAACAGACGATCTGATAGTAGGAAGAAACTTTTGATCGGAAACTAATTCGGACCCGGAGCCGGGTCTTGAATCCTATTAAGTTCATATCGAAGCATTCACTGAACAACTATGGAAACTGGCATGAGAGGAAATGAACAGACAAGATGTTATCCAGTATTTCTATCCAATAGCAAATTGCTTGTGTACACATTTTATCTCCTCTGTATGGTTTTGTGAAGGTGTGTGTGTGTGTGTGTGTGTGTGTGTGTCTGGGTGAGCTGCCAGGCTAGTGTGAGCTTCCTGGAGGTTGTCATTTGCACAGTGATTACAGCACAGTGATGGAGGAGAAGGCGCTGGGGGGGTGGTGGGTGTTGGGGGGTTGGTTTGAGGGGTACGCCAATCTGTTCACAACTCGCTGCCAATGATAAGAGGAAAGAGAAATGAATCTCTCTACAACTGACGTCCACTTTGTATTCACGCACAATTACGCCATGTGAATTTTTCGCAAGTACAAAGCAACACAAAACAGGATAGTATAATGAACCAGATGACCTGAAAATTCAATTTAAGTAATAATCTAGCATCGTTTTGTCCTAGACTCAGGTATATTGAAGGGCTAAGGGCAGTTGTTGGGGCAGGTGCGAATCTCAAATGTATCTGTACCCTATATGTACACATTTAGCTCTTTTCAGACCACTTTATCATAGAAAAGAAGAAGAAACACAGAAATGCTCCAGTTTTCACCTAATCAGGCACGGACACAGCAAACCCTTTGTTGGAAGGCAATGGAGATTGTAGGTTCAAAATCATTAAGAAGACCTAAGACTATTAATCTTTTTCCTCCTATAACTTATTGTCAGAGCCATATCTCCCAGCTGTTCTGGACAGGTTTCCTGCTGAAGCTAAGCAGGGTTGAGTCTGGTCAGTACCTGTATGGGAGACTTCCTGGGGAAAACAGGTTGCTGCTGTAGGTTTTATTAGTGAGGCCAGCAGGGGGCGCTCACTCTGTGGTCTGTGTGGGTCCTAATGCCCCAGTATAGTGACGGGGACACTATACTGTAAAAACAGCACGGTGATGAGACGTTAAACTGAGGTCCTGCTCCCTATGGTCATTAAAAATCCCAGGATGCTTATGTTAAAAGAGTAGGGGTATAACCCCGGTGTCCTGCCGAAATTCCCCCATCGGCCCTTCTCTATCATGACCCCCAATAATCCCCATCTCTGAATTGGCTACATCACTCTCCTCTCCACTAATAGCTGGTGTGTGGTGGGCGTTTTGCTGCACTATGACTGCCGTCGCATCATCCAGGTGAATGCTACACACTAGTGGTGGTTGAGGAAATTCCTGCCCCCCCCCATATTATGTAAAGCGCTTTCAGTGTCTAGAAAAAGCGCTATATAAATGTAACTGTATCTAATTAGAGACCAGTACCAGAGAAAGCCTGGCTAACACTCCCACATGCCTGAGATTAAAGCTAATGATCGCATTAGATTTCGAGTTTTGACTCAAATATTCATGAGTGAAGAATGCCGGGTGGGCCTCGTATATACTTCCTTAATATACGGGTGTATTTTTAACCCTCCTGTTTCTAATTAGAGAGTGGACAGTGGACAAATGATTTCAAAACCAGCAGGATTTCGTAATAAACCTGCTAGCCTTCAGAGCACACTGCGAGTGTAAAACAAATAAAAGAGATGCGTTTTATATTGAGTGTACAGCTCAAGGCTCATTCACTTGAAACTTCCATTAAAAGCTGTGGAGCTCAGGCATTATGTGACTGAAATCATTTCCAGAGTGAAGAACATGCGCCAGGTAAGAAGTGAAGCACTGCAGGTTGTGCTGTCGTAGAAAAATAATCGACTATGGGGTGGTGCAATATCGCCTGGTTTAACCTTACCACCTCGATTCCACCTTGTTTCCCTACAACAGTATGTTTTGAAAAGGTTTATCTCTCTTATATTCCTCACAACAATTTGGCAATGATTACAATTGGATATATTAAAGAACACCACATACTTTTTTTTAACCATTTAGTTACTGTTTATTTTGCGAAACGTCCGCAAAACAATCACTTATGTTATAACATATATTCCGTTACTATATACTATACCTTGTTAACAAGATACCACAACATCGTCCGTCCTGAAGACTGACACTGGAGACTCCTTCCATAACTGTTAAATATACATCTGCTTATGGAAACCGTCTTCATATCAATGATTACATATATATTTTTTATTATTACATATCAACACTTTTTAAATCTGATTATTAGTAGTACAAAATGATCTAAAGGATAACATATCAGAACAAGTGCATTAATATAAACCTGTGATTTGTCTTCAGGCAGAACTGCTGTTATAAATACTTAATCTAAAGCTTCTGGCCAATCAGATGCGATAATTCGAGACACACTACTTTCAAAGGCTCGAATCTGTCTGGTCATAAGGTGTGCATTAATATTGTATAACAGCATGACTCGGAAAGTAGTTCCGGCTGTAACATGAACAATGGGTTTATATTAATGCGCTCATTCTAATACATGATTGTTTCTATAGTAACAAGCCATAAACAGGGTCTTCTATGGAAAACACTCCACATGATCTAAGACTAAGAATAAACTGATTTTAGAAGGAAAAAAAAAAAACACGTTGTTTTGACAAAGTAAAATGTCTAATCGTCGATGTTTTTTTTTGTGGTTAGGATTTATTTTACATTTATTTAATATTTATGGTAGGAGTCTTGGTTGTTAGCGTTTTGTAACAGTCACAATGCTTTGCACTTTACTGTACACTTTCTGTTTTGTCTGTAGAATGACAGGCTGTCTCTGAGAGAGAGACAGAGAGAGAGAGAAATCTGATAGAAGGTAAGAATCTGTTACACTCTTGCTGTGTGTGAAACAAAGATGTCTTGCAACCATCGGTGCCTCACGAGTCAGTGTCTCAGAAAGCAGCCTTCGATATCTACAAACATTCACGTAATCCATCCATCCATCTTCCGTACCGCTTATCCTATACAGGGTTGTGGGGGAGCCTGGAGACTATCTCAGTGGACTCAGGACACGAGGCAGGGGACACCCTGGACAGTGTGACAACCCATCACAGGGCACACACACACACACACTAAGGAACATTTTGAGATGCCAGTCAGCATACAACACATGTCTTTGGACAGGGGGAGGAAACCAGAGCACCCTGAGAAAATCCTGTGTGTGCGGAGACGGGAATCAAACCCCAACCCTGTAGGTCCGAGGCGAACGTGCTAACCACTAAGCCACAGTGTCAACCACCTTAAAGTAATGGTTTGATTAAAATCTCTGCAATGAATTTCTCATGGAACATCCTCAAGACAAGTCCTGTTATCAGCTGTAAACGATCAGCTGTAGCAGCTATAAACAATCGTTCCCCACCTCTTTTTTTTCCCCCTCTCTTGAAGTTAACCAAATATGCTTTTTTTTTTTGCTGCGAAAAAATGACAGCTTTGACAGTGGAGACTCCTTTCATAAATGCTTAATAAACTCAACATACTGACAATTACTTACGCTTCTTATTCGGTTTATTTTTGTATATCCTCCATACAAATCCTCGAGTATGTGTTTACTATAGAAATGATCAAGCATTAGAATTAAACCCCTCGCTTGAATTACAGCTCTAACTACTGTCTGTTAGAGATCATTAATCTCCGGATAATGTCATCTCGGCACATTATCTAATAAATTAAGCTGAATATGAACCGCATGCTATATGACGGTACCGCCACCACATGCAAAGAGTCCACGACAGCTAGCGCTCAGAAACTTGTGTTTGAATGAATTCGTCCCTAAGACGCGTCTTTTTCTGTCCTGGACATTCTCACAAAGCAGCGTCCTGGACAAGCGCTCTACTCAGTTAACTTGCTGCTTTCTCAACACGGAGATTAAAGTTAATAACACAGCAGATCTTGGCTGCTTTAGTCGGGGTATTGTGCAATATAAAGAAGCCATCTGTCACAGCGGGGGAGCAGGAGGAAGCACAATGAAGTGCTCCAGGGACAGCAGTGCTGGAATGTCCAAATCAAACGGCTGAGCAGCTCAGAAATGGAAAGGTAACAGACGAGGAAGTTTTCCAGCAGAAGGTTGTGTAGTGATAGATCTGTGCACAATTCAGCTTACTTTAACCGCGACCGCAATCTTCGGCTCAATTGACTAAACCCAGGGCGATATGCTGAAGTTTGATTTGAAAATCTTTATGAACTCTCTCACCCTTGAAATTTGGACATTTTTCCGTCTTTGTTTGCACTTGTAGAGGAATCTTGAAAAACTCCTTTACATTCTTAGGTTTGATCAGGTCGACTTCCCTCTTCAATTATAGACCGCAGTAGTGATGTAGCTGAACAGATAACGTCACCTAAACAGGTACAAATATGCAATACAGATATGAACATGTGGTGAAACATTCTTTTAACATTTACGGCATTCGGCAGACGCCCTTATCCAGAGCGACTTACATTTATCTCAATCATACAGCTGATGAAGGGCCTTGCTCCGAGGCCCAACAGTGGCGGCTTGGCAGTGCTCGGATTTGAACTCACGGCCTTCCAATCAAAAGCCCGACGTCACACCCACTGAGCTAACACTTCTTGTCTAGTTGAGACTAGAACTGATGCCGTGGGAGGTTTTAACTTCCTGCGTTTACTTCCATGTGGTCATGAGCAAGCAGTCAGATATGAAGCTTGTGGAACATAGAAAGGACACATTAACATCAACACATAGCATTCATTCATTTATCCTTAGTAACTGCCTGGGCAGAGATACTGTGGTTTAGGCTAATAGTTTGTTTATATTTTGTGGGAAAAGAACCAAATTTGTTGGAAAATACTGTGAGAGAGAAACTGTGAGAGTGGGATTTAAAAAAAAAAAAAAAAAAAACAGTCCTGTGCAGATCTCACTTTTGACTGAAGACCAATTATGAACTGCAGTGATGTAGCTGAGGTGGAGGAACTGTGAATGTCAGAATCCACACATAATATGTGAACGCACACAGACACACACACACACACACACGATTGCTGGTACTTCTACATCTGTGTTTTCCCCCAGTATTCATTTAAAAATAAATAAATAACTCTGGTTGAGTAGATTAGGCCACACTCACTTCAGGCTTAAATCCTAATACAGATGCAGACATTTGGAGCTTTAAGCAGATATTTGGAGCACTACATCCCTACACCACAGGTTTTCAGTACGGTTCGAATACACAAAGTGAGATGACCATTGCAAAATACTGATTTTATGTTTCATTAACTATTTCTGCATTGAAAGTACGTCAGGTTTGCCTCATCATCTAGTTCAAATCTATCTCCAAGGCTGAACCTCCTGGCAAGGCAAGCAGGCTTTAGGCTGAAACATCATGATGTTTAACAAAATTCATGACACCATCAAACTTCCCCAGCCACAAAACAGCCCAGAACCCTCCATATTTATTTTTCCACTGGCTATTAGGTGATTTTCCCTGTACGCAGAGCACATTTCTCCGGTAACTATGCGTCGATGCGGAATCGTTCGATAAAAATAAATAAAATCTCTATGCTTTCAAGAGTCGATTATATTCCCTGTCACCAAAATGTCCGAATAAAACATTTTCCTATAAAAACAAATACATGCAATACGGTATTTCAAGACATGATGCTCACTGCTGAGCACAAATCACAGCTTCATCAGAGAATAAAGGAGCAGCGAGGCAACTCCATGGGGCACAGAATCACCAGGTGCCTGCATTATCACTTCAAAACCCAGACAACAAAAAGGAGGAAAAAAGCCAGAAAGGTCGAAACATGGCCTGTGCTAGTAAAAGAAGCTCGGGGTTATGAATAGCTGGTGATGCAAATGATAAAGGGTTTCTCCTACAGTATTTCTTGACACTGAAGAGGTCGAGAGAGAGAGAACACACACTAACATCACTAACAGAGAAGAGAGACGGGCTCAGAGTAAGGAGAACTCCCGTGTGTCCCTTTTTTTTTTTCTTCAACAAATGTCATAAGGGGAACATGCCATGTGACCACACACACACCTCCTGTGCCTATCACAGTGTTATTTAAAAAAAAAAAATATATATATATATATATATATATATATATAAAACATGATTTCCTGTCGGAAATTGATATATAGAAGTGCACAGACTTTATATTACAAACAGTTAACTACAACATTCAGATGCTCTGTGAGCCATGGGTGAAGCATTTGAGACTGAGACTATACCCTAAGTGACTACCAGGCCTGAGATACAGCTTTCCCAATCATGCCGATTATCTCTAATTTCTCTTTTCCTTTCGGTAGTAAAACACACATAAGGATCCAAGATAATTACGTAGGAAGCAGAAATCGATCCCTAAGGGACATTTAGTGCATAAAAAAAATGTCATCGTGACAGTTTAATAGGACGACGGAAAAGTCAGTTCAACAACATCGACGCTGAACGAGAGGTGCGTTCTGTATAAAATGGGTCACTGTGCACTCTATTTAGTCATCTCCGTGCTTTTGTTTAAATCGCTCACGAACAGATGTGCCAAAGGAAGCGATTTCGTGATCCTTGGAACCTCTGAGACCTTACGCCCCCCCGTGAGGAAGAAAACTAATCTGAAGGCAATTAGTACTCACGCTCACACGGTTTAGAGGAAAATTGCATCACCACATGGTTCACCAAAGCTTTCCACCAACCAGATCGTTTACTGCTACCACAATAAAAACCCGTTCTGCCGTGTATTGTGATCAGGACAAAGCTGTTAGTGTAACAGTAAGAGCTTTCTCCCTTAATGTTTTTAAAAAATATATATATTAAACTCTTAATGGGTCACTTACAAGCCTAGCATCACACACTCAGTCACATCGAGTCCCAGGAAAACAAAATACCTGAGTAGATCTTCCAATTAGAAAGACCTCTTTACACGTGCAGCTGAGGGGTGAAAACTGCTGATTCTTTATCTTTATCTACTTTTAGGAACATCTGATGTTGTTTTAGGTCATATTTATACAGATATACAGAAGACACCACTGTAATTCTTCCCCAAACTGTTGCCACCAAGTCTGAAGCACACAGCTGCATAGAATGTCTTTGTATACCGTAGCTTTACCATTTCCCTTCACTGGAACTAAGAGGCCCAAACCTCTTCCAGCATCACAATGTCCCTGTACACAAAGCGAACTCCTTGAAGACATGGTGTGTTTACGTTGGAGTAGAAAAACTCGAGTGTCCTGCACAGATCCCTGACCTCAACCTCAGTGAACACCTCAGAGGTGAACTGGAACGCCGACTTCACCCCAGGCCTCGTTGCCCGACACCAGTGCCTGACCTCGCTAATTCTCTTGCGGCTGAATGATCACAAATCCCAACAGCCACGCTCCAAAATCTAGTGGAAAGCCTCCCCTGAAGAGTTGAGATTATTATAACAGCAAAGGAGGACTAAATCTGGAATGTGATGCTCAACAAGCACATATGGGTGTGACAGCCCGGTGTCCACATACTTTTGGCCATATGGTTTATGTATCCTTGTGCTACGGCATGCTGTGTAGCTATCGAAAACCTGATCAAAGCATGACATTCCCACTCAGCTAGCAACCAAACACCCCTGGGATCCATTTACTTTTAGATGCTTAAGATGTTTCATCTTTATCTTTCATATATAGATCAAATTAGAAAAGTCACCTAGTGCAAACACAGGCTGAAGTCCACATGAAGAAAAAAATTAAGATATTCCGTTTCCACATTCCTACATTGTCTCCCACGTAAAGTGAATGTTTTTATAAACATCTATACCGAGTCGAGACGTTATCTTCTCTAAAATTATTATTCCCGCCTGCCTCCACTGTTCAAGCAGGAGAAGAAGAAGCGTACCCGGTCGTTTGACCTCCGTAACCCTCACGCAGCTCTGATTTTACACAGTGTTTCTAGAACTTGTATTACTAATGCTAGTGCGTTGTGTGCTGAACTCAAACACCTGATAGAAGTGAAGTGTTTATTGCTCCGAGGAATTTAATTCTGCTGTCTAAACACTCCAGTCTCAGAGTAAGAGGCAGGGCATGCTATGAGAACATGTCCGCCTGGCAATTAATTTGCTGGCTTAAGTGCATTAGAAAGCAGATGATTCAGACACTCTCTCAATCACACACTCAGACACGCACACACACACACACTCAGACACGCACACACAAACACAGATTTGATCCATTAAGCATATTAATGGACTATATGGGGGGGTTGGGGTGAAGGGGGGGATGAAATGAGAAAAAAACACACTCAGAAAGAGTAAAAAAAAAAAGACATGAATATTTACTTTTAGACGAGTATCACCAAGCTAACAAAACATGCATTTCCTAAACATTTTAGCTAAATGACTGGTCATTTACGTCATACTTTATTTGACAATTTTATGATGAATCAATTCTCTTGTTAGGTAAAAAAAAAAAAAAAAAAACCCTAATGAATAAAATTTTTTTAAACCAGACGCAACCAGACGCAACCAGGACTGATTACTGCAAACCCTGTTCAATCAAATCAACACTTAAATAGAACTTTTTCAACAGCATGGAGTTGGTTAAAAGGTCTTACTCACTAACACACTGTGCCAAAATTTTAATAAATTCCAGAAACGATGAGGAAGAAATACATCAGTCTGGGGAGGGTTACAAAGCTATTTCAAAGTCTCTGGGACTCCAAAGGACCACAGCGAGAATCATTATCTCCGAATGGAAAAACTCGGCACAGTAGTGAACCTTCCCAGAAGAGGCCGACTTTATAAAATTCCCCCAAGAGCACAGTAACTACTCATCCAGGAAGTGACAAAAGAGCAAAGGACAACAACAAAGGAAACACAGGCCTCTCTTGTATCAATAAAGATCACTGTTCATGACTCCACTATCAGAAAGACACTGGGCAAAAATGGCATCCATGGAAGAGTGGTGAGGTGAAAACCACTGCAACCCAGAAGAACATTAAGACTCGTCTGAATTTTGCCGAAGCACACCTTGATGATCCTCAAACCTTTTGGGAGAATGTTCTGTGGATTGATGAGTAGAAAGTGGAACTGTATGGATGACAGCGGTCCCGTTACATCTGGCGTAAACCAAACACCAAATTCCACATTTTTGGAAAAATTCCACGATTAGTTTTTCCACATGGGTGACGGGGTTGGATAACTTTTCTTTTGCTTCAATTAAAAAAAAAAAAAAAAAAGAATAATAATAATGAAAACGGTATTGTGTGTTTACTCGGGTTGCCTTCGCTTTATTTTGTATCTTGTTTGAAGACATAAAACTAGGGAGGGGTCAAATACTTTTTCACAACACTGTACATATTTAATGAGAGGTCATGCATGAGAGGATAAGAAGCAGGGAAGAAATAAAATTTTTGTCAGACCACATGCACCATAAGGACTGGTCCAAGGAATCATTCGAGGAAACAGTTTGGGTTTGTCCAAACTTTGTCTCTTTAAAACATAATACCTAATTTGCATAGACTGGAGAAAACCGCAACTCGAATGTTGTTTTGTTTGTCAGTTGCTGCTGTCTCTTAAATTGCGGTGCTGTGTTGTGCAATTCCATAAATTAATTAATGGTGGACTATCGCTCTGTCCTTTGCTAAAGTGAACACAAGTGAATGCAGTTTCTAAAGTAATCTAACAGCCTAATTGGCACCGGTATGTGTGTGTGTGTGTGTGTGTGTGTGTGTGTGTGTGTGTGTGTGTGTGTGTGTGTTGAATTGCATTGCTCCACCAGCACAGTTAATTGGTGGGTGGCATTCTGGTGGCATTAGGCAAGCAGTAGGTGTGTGAAGCGGGTTCCAACTCTATGACAGCTGATGAAGTCCCATGAAATGGCACTTCCTCAGAAAGGACGATGTTCCACCAGCTTCCTGTAGTGTGAACGCAGGGAAGAGTGACCACCTCCTGGTCATACACGCACGCCACAAACCCGTCCTTTCTCTGTCATCTCTCACCTTGGAGAAGCATGCTGTGGCAAGGAACTTGGGTTTGGCATAGATATCGCCATGGAGAAGGTGACCCTGAGGTCACGGTGATGCTGAGAGCGAGGCGTGAACTGGAGAAGGAATAAAGCTGGCAGAGCTGCTGGTGCTGTCAACATTGCAAGCTCAGCCAGATCACCCAGGAGAAAGAAAGCACAAGGCTGCCAAGCGCTGTCAAGACAAAGAGCTGTGTATGCATGGCACTAGAAAGATCAAAATAACTGGAGAACTAAAGGCTTCAGCCACGAGCTGATGCACGTGCAAGAAGAAATTCTTCCTTTGCTAATTAAAAAAAAAAAAAAAAAAGAGATTGCATCCACAGCATGTGAAAGAATTCGGGATTTGCATTCGGATCGCTAGGTGAAGATTTGGGACCGTTTCTGAAACTATTCGAGTACAGTTCCTCCAGACCGATGAACTAAAGAACCTTTTCAGGTGCTAGGTGGAACTTCAAGGTGTAGAGCTTATGATACAAGTAGTCAGTTATGTAATGTGTGAACTATGTTCACTGATCAGTGTGCGAATTCAAGAAACTGCCTCAAGCACAGTCATGCAAAATGCAAAGAACGCTAAGGTTACGTTCACGAGGAATTTTTTGGCATCCATGGAAAAAATCTCCGGATACGTGGTGTTGGTTTGCTGTAGGCGGAGATGGATTTTAGGTGAAATCCCTCCGCATGTGAGAGCACGTCAGTTTGGCAAGCACTGAGATATACGCTCTTAACCGACCGGCTTTCTTCTGGAGATACAAATCCTGATCTTGATTTACAAAAGACTTCCCAAGATGGCACCAATGGCAAGCTAATGATTTGAGTTTAAAGTCGGCTACAACTACATCCAGATGTATTTAACGATAATGCTGCATGTTGTCTCATCAACCGGAGGCTACATTCTGACACCGAGGATGATCCCAAGAAGTGCAGCATGGAGATTGCTGAGGACGGTGCCGCTTGAAGTACCATGGAAATGGTTTTGGACCTCAATTCCACATGGACATTCTCGCTGTGGTTGCTGGGACTGCAATTACCACGTACGATTTTGCACTCAGGTCTCCTTTAGTGAACAGTGGACTAGTTCAACAAAACAGACTTCATATACAAACCATCATGCATTTTCATTAGGAAAATTATGAAGCATTATGGGTTCCCCTCTGAGTCCGGTTCCTCTCCAGGTTTCTTCCTCAAATCTCACAAATGCTTTAGTGTTTAAATTTCTGGGAAGAACACTCGTAAATGTGTTCTAGTATCAGTGCTGAAAACGTAAACGTGAATGTAGCAACAAATACAAGCCCATGGCTCAGGCCAAATAAATAGATTTGCCAGTGCTAGCGAGCAGTTCAAATCACTTTGTATGGCACTATATTTATAAAATCCTGAATTTTTAATCATGATCACAGCAGGCCTAAATTAGATCTCATCAAGCGCTAATCAGACTGGCAGAATTACCAAACCAAAGTACATCTCCATCATTACAGCAACATCTCACTTTCCTGCATGACCTCCTGAGACCCTGAATTATTTCAGCAAGACCAATTGTAAACAAGTGCTTATGGAAAATACCGGCAATTTATAGCAAACGATGTGTGATGCTGTGTCTGCTGTGTGGCAGGTGTATAATAAAGGTAAACAGCTTAAGAGCTGCTTATATTGTGATGTCACAGTCAGAGGAAAAGCAAAACAACAACTGAGAATCAGGGGAATTAGAAAGGAAAAATACTAAACAAGTGCTTTAGATTTAATGAAAAGACGTGCTGGTGCGGGTTTCGTTTCTTACGGCTTCCGTGTACTTCGATAGTGTTTTCGTCGCGACGCCGCGTCCTCGGGTTGGTCAGTATATCTGTGGAAACGTCGTATCTGCTCGACTGACCTCTCACACGTTGTGAATTCCATGCACGTCACATTCCGACGCCTTTGTCCTTAGGTTATATAAAGCAATAAAAACCTACAGTTTGCTACTAATCTGGCCTTAAATCAAATGTTAGGACGATTCACACGTTATAGGTCAAAAAATTGCTCAAGATAAGCAGATAGAGAGAGAGAGAAGAAGGAAAGCATGAAATGAAGTTTTGACCTGCAGGACACAATGTGCTCCAGGGTGGCCACTGACAAAGCCATAAAAGCGATTTCTCTCTCTCTCTCTCTCTCACACGCGAACACAATTGTTACACGATTGTAGGACGGTGTCGGAGCGAGCGTTGGCACGAGCAATTGAAGATTTCCTTCCACAAGCTCCAGAGGCTATCAAATATCTATAATGTGAAAACATGGTCACATAAATGGCAGGTTTCACGCGTGAAATCGAACTCGTGTGGCTTAACAGCTGATGCTCCATTGGCCCTGTGTGGACACAGGATATTGGAAGATCCATATTACACATCAGGGTCGAGTATGAATGAGAGTAAACACACATGGGCCCACAATATCGTGGAGATGAGTATCAGTCTAATTCAATTTGTTCCAAATAAATAAATAAATAAATCTCTCTCTTTGATCTCTGCGAATTCTACGACAAAACTGTATTAAAAAAAAATACCTCCTGGCCAATCATAATCAAGCATTCAACGGCACTGTGTTATAAAATAATAATGAATTCTGACAGTGCGAGAACTAAACCGGCGGCTATACTGACTCCTCAATCCTGTTCCCAGAAGACCACTACACCGCACTACACTAACAGCACTAGCACTTCCTCGCTCTAATAGAAGCTGGCCTTCAGCGGTGTGTGTTAATGAGAAGAGATAAATGTGCAGGTGCAGGCCAGGACCTTCGACTCCAGCACAACAGACGCAGAGTGTCAATTATGAACGTGGACAGCTTGAGGCATGTCGTTGGAGGAAAATCCGGTTGCTTGTTCCGAACATATCCGGCGGGACAGATATGCCTGGAGGTGGGTGGAGAGTTTAAAGTGTCACCTTTCTTTTCTTTTCTTTTCTTTTCTTGTTAATGCCAGAAATAGACCAGAACTGTCAAGGCTGTAAGAATAAGTGTTCGTGAGAGACACAGCTTCCGTAGCACAGCTAGAATAATCAGACTAGCTCTTTACAGCCTTCAGGGGTTGAAATTAACACTCGTTCACTAACTCTCGCCTGACTAAAGTGTAGCCAGACCAAAGGTAGAAACACAGGTCTAAGAGCAAACAAGAGAAAGCGTCACAATGGTTTGAGTATAACCGCATAACAAGCTGATGATGAAAAGTCAAGACTCGGCATGCTGAAAATACATAACTCGTAGTTCCATGCTGTCATAAGTTTGATGAATTTGGTACACTAGAAGTTAATTAATATGCAATTCTCCTAGTTGGAACTAATTGTTGTAATAACATTCAATAAACGAATGGCTAAGACTGATCTGTTTTATTAGCATTTTAAAAACGTATCACGTATAGCGCAAATGTTTTCTTTCCCAAGGGTTTTTAGATAGAAAACAAGGAAAGATTCTATAAAAATGAATTCAGTGAAGTTAAAACCAAACAATAATAGGAAACATTTAGCCACTTTAATAGGACGACTTGTACACGTGCCCATTCGTGTAATTATCCAATCAGCCAATCATATGGCAGCAGTTATAGAACTTAAAATTCTGCAGATGCAGGTCAAGAGCTTCAAACATCAGAATGGGGATACACGTGATCTCGGTGACTTTCATACACATCAGTCTCTGGAGTTGACAGAGAATGGTGTGCAAAACAAAACAAAAAATACATCCAGGGCAGCTCCTGGTGATGAAGGAGATCAGAGGACAATGGCCGACCTGCTTCGAGCTGACAGAATGGTTACAGTAGCTCAAATAACCACTCTGTACAACCGTGGTGAGCAGAAAAGCATCTCAGAATGCATGAGATGCTGAACTTTGAGGTGGATGGGCTACGACAGCAGCAAAGCACAACAGTTTCCACTCCTGTCAGCCAAGAACATGGTCTTGTCACTGGTACAAGTGTACAACGTCATCCGGAAAATAATCGGAGTTAGCTACACGAGCTTCGAATGTTAGCAGGCAAAATAGTTTGAAATAAAGTTGGGTTGTAATATAGACAGAGAAATACAGTGTAATATTTTTCCAAATGTGTGCACGCACCATTCATATGGCAGTCCCTTGCGATTTTTCAAAATCACCTCAGATTTTCCACAGATTCGGGCCGAGACGTGTCATGTAACATCATCACAACGCGCATATTCAGCCCACGTCTTCTTCGAGTCACGTGCGTCGAACGTGAGTAACATCTAAAACAGGGGTGGGCAATCTTATCCGGAACCAAAGCAGGAGCCAAATAAAACAACAACACAAATAACGCAAATTTTGGAGAAAAAGCATTTTTCAAGCATTTTTAGCTACAACAATCACAAAAAACTCTGCAAAATCCTGACTGATATGGACTACAGTCCCAGAGCTACCCCTAACATTATCACCTAAACTAATCCAGTCCAAATAGGACTTTATTTAGCAAATATGTCAGAGGTGGGACTGAAGCTAGACAAATACAACATCTCACAACAAATTCGTCCTGACACACATGAAATGTCTATGCATGCAAATAGCTTATTTAGCGCTGTGCATTATGCCAGGATACTCAGCGGAAAACATTACAGCCTGCATGGGACACGCTGATCGTGCACAGTGAGCCGAGCCTGACACGGAGGGGCCCGAGAAGAATCGGGACTTAATGAGAGATCAGAGAAAGAAATGAAATTCAAAAAAAGAGAAGCAAAAAAAAAAAAAAAAAAAAACGGTGCGAAATCTGGTACATCTGGTGAGCTGCACAAGAATGCAAATACTGAAATTAGATTCGTCTCTTTTTGATAGCGTGTGCCATGGTGAAACTCTGCCTGCGCATCACCTGGCACTGCTCTCACCAGCTGCTGCCAAATGCTGGAGGATGCGAGCGAGCGTTTGCGCCAGAATAACGAATATTAAAGCCGCTATTAATATGCGGCGCTCTTCAGGGTGAATCGGAGAAACCTATCATGACAACGCTGAATGAGACTGAATTATTTTTGGATAGATGATAGATATAGATATACATATACAGATACATAAACATGAACACAAACAAATCTCTAGTTCTGAGTCTGCAATGCATCGGGGGAAATTTGCATCAGCAAAAAAAGCCACAAACATACTCATGAGCTTCTGAATGTGTGTGTGTGTGTGTGTGTGTGTTTCTGTTGCCATACTGGACTGAAGCCAGCTCATTTAGATTCTTCGCAATTATCAATAATTAAACCCAGACTGACTAAACCGAGTCGCAGCCGAGGGAACATGCTAATACTCGCCCGACGTCTGTAAGGGACCAGACAAAGAAAGAAAAAAGGCCTATTTGACCCTAATTACTACAAAACTGGGATTATAGGGTATTACATTTTGGACATGGGACAGGACTCTTTTGTCGAGTCCAGATTAATGCTGGGCAATATAATGAAATGCTATCAAGAGCGTGATATAATTACGTCTCGATACACTTTGCTGAGTATAGTCCGTCCGTCCATTTTCTGTACCGCTTATCCGACACAGGGTCGCAGGGAAGCCTAAAGCCTGTCCCACGGGACTCCGGGCACAATGTGGGGGACACCCTGGACTGGGTGCCAACCCATCGCAGGGCACAATCGCACACACATTCAATTCGATTCGATTCAGTTTTATTTGTATGGTGCTGTTCACAATGGACATTGTCACAAAGCAGCTTCACAGAAATATATCAATTTCAGATCTAAATTTTAAACTGATGAGTTTGTCCCTAACGAGCGAGCCAGAGGCGACGGTGGTGAGGAAAAACTCCCTGAGACGACAGGATGAAGAAACCTTGAGAGGAGCCAGACTCAAAAAGGGAACCCGTCCTCATCAGGGTCACACCGGATAGTGCGATTATAAATAAAACTTTTCCATGACTGTGTGCTATACGATAAAAACAAAGAGTGCAACTGTGTAATCAGGAGATTCGCCACAGTCTCAACATGAAGTCGATTCCACCGCTGGATCATGAACTGTCCACCGATGGAGACCCGGGAGCAAAGTCTTTTTGTGCAATTGTAGTCCCAAACCCAAACATTCACATAGTATGAACAACTTGGAAAGGAAAATCGGTCAACAACGCATGTGGAGGAGAGAATCGAACCCTCAACCCCAGTGGTGCAAGCAACCGGCCAACTTCTTGCACAGGACGATGATGTAACACACTTATCATTGAATGTGTTATCTGCCCTCTTCCGCATTCATGAGCTCACAGGCGCCCACAATTGGCTAGCATCGTTGTGACTATCCCTCCCACCCAGACAGCACGGCCAATGAGCACTCCAGGCCACGGGTGCCTGTGGCATTGGTGAGATGCCTTGAACTTACAATCTCCCAAAACATAGAGCTAAACAATGTGAACAAAATCAAATCGTTTTGTCCTCACTCCTTTTGGTTAATATGAAGTTCTCAGGATCTCTGGTGCATTCAGGAAGCACAGCTGTGTGTCCTGCTATGGGGGAAAGGTGTGAAGAAGACAGTAATGCTACGCTACACTTCCCGATGCGATGAGAGGTGTCAGGGATCCAGATGTTCTCAGTGCTAAGCTCCGCTGCACTGAATGCGGCACGGAACCGGGTTTAGGATGGATGAGTAGAGATTACAGCTCCTTTTCAATCAGGATGCCACACACACACACACACACACACACACACACACACACTACTACATGCAGTGAAGGCTGATTAAACCAATTGTATGCATCATTGGAGCGCTCCCTCTCTCACTGAGAGACAGATGGGTTGGAGTGGAAAGGAGGAGTGGAGCAAGAGATGAAACTTCAGGAAAGAGGAGGAGAAAGACTGGGCAGTGCACAAGAATCAGCCAGACGCATGAGCCAAAGGAGCAGTTCACCAAGCACAGAGCTCTACAGCTTACAGCCATGGAGACAGGAGTCCAAAACAACACACACACACACACACACACACATAATCAAATCATGTCTCAAGCAGATGGAGCTACACATGGAATGGATCAGACCTTTCCAGGTTGGAAGCATGCACCACAAACAGGTGTGTGCGGGTGAATGCCTCTCTCTCTCTCTCTCTCTCACTCTCTCTGTCTCTCTCACACACACACACACACACACACACACACACACAGACAAAATAATACTAATTGTTTTTACTTCAGCTTCCTGTATGAAGTGACACCCTGAAGTGTGTAGAGCTTTTCTGTCGCTCACGTCCTCCCCATGTGCCCCCCTCTCCTCCTGTCTAAAACACACCAGTTGCCTTGGCTGCTGAAGAAAGAGATGGAGAAAGAGTTGTGTATCTGGGTCACTAGAGGCCATGCATCACAAGTCTGCCACCGACAAAAGAAGGAGCAGATTGTTTCTTCTGTTTCTCTGTTTTCTCTCTTTACCTCCTTCTTTCCCTCTGTCACATATGGAAATGAGTTATTTTGTCTATTTTGTTTTTCTTCTCAGCTCAACTACACACACACACAAAAAAAACTGCACCATAGTTATCCCATGCTTAGTATGAGGTGTCTGTTGTTTTATGTTTTATTATTACTATGTAATTCATTATTAAATGTTTCAAACAAAACTTTCTATACCGCTTATCCTAGACAGGGTCACAGGGAGCCTGGAGTCTATCCCAGGGGACTCGGGGGACAAGGCGGGGTACACCCTGGACGGAGTGATAACCCATCACAGGGCACACACATTCACACACCCATTCACACACTACAGACAATTTAGACAGGCCAATCAGCCTACAACACATGTCTTTGGACTTGGGGAGGAAAGCGGAGTACCTGGAGGAAACCCCCGAAGCACGGTGAGAACATGCAAACTCCGCGCACACAGGGCAGAGGGCAGGAATCGAACCCCCAGACCCGGAGGGGTGAGGCATGAATAACAAAGGCATGATGCGGGGTTCCTTGGTTTGATCCATCCTCTCATAAACATGGTATGCCAATACACGGATGCTAAATTGCTCCATTGAATGAGTCCACGTACACAAACTTTCACACACTAACATCCAGGATCTTCAGCAAAGGCGATGTAACAGATTGCGAGGAATAACTGATGATGAAGGGAAAAGCGCAGGACGGCCCACATCAGAGTCGTCCTCATCACTCCTCCGTGCCTCCATCCTCCCACTCCTCTGTTATACAGCGAGCATCACCGTGCCCTGTGCGCCAAGCTGTTTAAAATAACTCTGCCTGAGTGAACACACACACACACACACACACACACACACACACCTGCAGTGTACGCGATCGGCCCATTTCACCTTCTCCCTCGAACACCTATCATCCCTCGGTGCACTTTCTGCTCACCTGTTCTCTTTCAGTCCAGCTTTTCACTCACACTGTGACAGACAAAGATGAAACAGAGTGAAAACACAGTGTGTGTGTGTGTGTGTGTGTGTGTGTGTGTGTGTGTGTGTAAGATTACTGTAATGTTCAAGTAGATGTCTAAATCGAAATCCAATTACTTTCTCATTACCTTCCCTCTTAAGTGAGCTGATCATGACATGCCTGCTTCAACCTGTTTTCTCCACCCTCCCGCTCCATCTCTCTCTCTCTCGCTCTCTCGCTTTCTCTCTCTCTCTCTTCACTCATGGTCTCACAGGACTAATTAGTACAACATAAATATCCCATTACAATAATGCAGTACATGAACACAAACACATGTACACTTCTTATATTTTTTACTTGAAGTCATTAGAACTGTATCTTAAATGATGTGCTTGTGTAATCTCTACTCTATGGTTTACTGTTCATTGTATTGTTTATTTATTTATTATTTACACGTTTATTTTGTCGGTATTTATTGTATGTATTGACTTTGCACTGTCTGTTCATGTTAAGTGTAGCACCATGTTTCTGGGAGAACTAGATTTCAATCCCTACGTCTGTCTGTAATATGAGTGTAATGACATTAAAGCAGACTTGACTCATGATTTGTCTTATGACGCTTGACTTGACTCAACATTGGACATTTTACTTGAGATCTCAAATTGAGATCGACTTGGGAATCGACTTGAGAATTGTTGACTCAACCCGACTCAATGCTCGACTTGATGCTTGACTTGACACTTGACTTGACACTTGACTTGACTGTTCACACTCGACTTGACACTCGACTTTTTACTTGAGACTCAACTTGACACTCGAATCTTGACTTGACACTCGACTCCTGACTTGACACTCGATTCCTGACTTGACACTCGACTCTTGACTTGAGACTCGACTTGACACTTGACTTAACACTTGACACTTGACTTGACACTCGAATCTTGACTTGACACTCGACTTTTTACTTGAGACTCAACTTGACACTCGACTCCTGACTTGACACTCGACTCCTGACTTGACACTCGACTCCTGACTTGACACTCGACTCCTGACTTGACACTCGACTCCGGACTTGACACTCGACTCCTGACTTGACACTCGACTCCTGACTTGACACTCGACTCCTGACTTGACACTCGACTCCTGACTTGACACTCGATTCCTGACTTGACACTCGACTCCTGACTTGACACTCGACTCTTGACTTGACACTCGATTCCTGACTTGACACTCGACTCTTGACTTGAGACTTGACTTGACACTTGACTTAACACTTGACACTTGACTTGAAACTCGAATCTTGACTTGACACTCGACTTTTTACTTGAGACTCAACTTGACACTCGACTCCTGACTTGACACTCGACTCCTGACTTGACACTCGACTCCTGACTTGACACTCGATTCCTGACTTGACACTCGACTCCTGACTTGACACTCGACTCCGGACTTGAGACTCGACTTGATACTTGACTTGGCGCTTGACACTCGACTTGACACTCGAATCTTGACTTGACAAGGCTCTACAGTACATGTTATGTTGTACCTTATCTGGTAAACAGGAATCCATTTTAGATTTTGATTAACACTGTGTTGGAGAGTACTTAAAAAAGTTGAGGAAATATAAAATTGATCTAAATCTTTGCTCACTTAAATATACCTCTGGTGCAAAACTACTCCATAACACTGAAATATTCTATTCTACAGCCATGTCCATGGAGTTCTCATCTTCTTTCACCACTTTACCTTACTTTATCCACAAAACCTCCTCCGCCGATCTACCTGCCTGCGCTTCTGTGATTCCGAGGGAAGCCTGAGTGCAGTTTGTTGTCACTGGAAAGTGTGCAGCTGTGTTTGTGGTCTAGTGATAATTACAATCAGCCCAAAGGGTCTCATTAGCAGCTAGCTCAGTCTGTGCGTGCTGAAAGTGGAGTCGGTCCTGGATGTTGGAGTAATAATAGTGTAGCAGGTGATGCGATTGACTCCCTGGCCCCCCAGATGTGTGTTCTCAGTCAAGGCCCATCGACACCACGACTCTACAAGCTCAGAATCAATGGCCTTTTTAAGCTCGACACTGAAACAAAAGTCTGGTCGCATTAAACTCCACATCCTCCTGGGTTTTAAAGTGACATTAAATGTGTAATTTTAAATCATTAAACAACAATGAAATATGAAAAGGTTTAATATCATTTATTAATGCAGAAGAAAAAAAAAATACTACAGTAGCCTAGGAACATTTCTAGAGTGCCAGTTTAATAAAATCATGTGGCTAGCGAGCCTAAATACACAGGTTGTAAGGCAGAACAGGGCGGATTCTGACACGATGCTGAGCCATACGTTAGATGTTTGGTGGAGAAGCGCTAAAGCTTGTACCACAGCACTGTTGACTTCTCAAATCTGATTATTACGCTCTGGCATCACTTCCCGCCTCAAGGTTTTTACTAACACACTCGTTCTTATATGTTATTGAATGAACTTTCTGTAAGACGATGTTTATTGAATATTTATGGAAGGAGCTTCCAGAGTCAGCTCTTTGGAACAGTCAGTAGATCCATCACGAGAGAGGCGTTCCAGTTTCTTGGTTACATGACAAGCTGTAGTTTTTGTTTGATTGTTTGTTTGCACTGTCTTATTCAAGAGGAAAAAAAAAGAGAGGTTGGGGAGAGAAATAACTTATTTCCTGGATATTCCGCGACATTTAAGGTACGTTATACACAGATAAAATGAACGATGTCGTACTAGACAGTCTGTATAGGATATCGCGGAGTTTTTTGTGATTATTGTGGCCAAAGATGCTCGATTTTGCTGCGGATTTTCTCAAAAATTTTGATGCAGTTTGCCGAGTGTTTTGTGGTTTGTTTGTTTGTTTTTTTTGTTGCAAAAAACTACTCGACTGCAATCGTACGAAACGGTTTAGCAGTTTTGTTTGCTGGGAAATGAGACCTTTTAGCTGTGCTCACGTTCGACGCACGTGAATCATAGAGCGCTTTGGCTGAATGCGCGTCGTGATGATGTCACGTGACGCGTCTTGGTGAAAATCGGCGGTAATTTGAAAAAATGCGAGCTCGTTCATTTCCGCGATCGCAAAATCCTGAAATCCTAGAGGGACCGACTACAATTTATAATAACCTACAAAGTGCTGTGGTATAAGAAGAATAAAACACTTTGCAGCGTGCTGTTATCGCTGAACCATCGACTTCCATGTGGTCGCACCACCTTGTTGTGGATTATTTTCCTTATAACGGCATGCATCGTCTTGGAAGATTGGACACAAAAGCATGGGATTCAAAAGCATGATGCTATATTAGGAGGCCATAAACTGAATGCTAGTTTTATATCCAAATACTGAGATGATCTTTGTTTTAAATGGAGTCATTTGTATTTAGAATTGACTCAAATACCATATTTTTCTGTTTTTCTTGTTACCTGATAAAAGCACAGTCTGTAAATAAATCGACTGCACCCGTGCTGGGGCTCTCACGCTTCGAAAAAGCGACTTATCAGACTGTAGCAGTCCTACGTCTTTCTACGGACTCGTTCGTGTCTTTTCCGCCCGTGTAAAAACCCGACAAGAAACCTGTGCATTCAGAGCGCCGCTGACAGTTTAATACGGCAGGAAATGAAGGCGTTCACTGACCCTTTATTACTTTACCTCGCCTCTGCCTCAACTATTCATTTGGACTCATTAGCTTCCTCGTCGCTCTCTCCATCACTCTCTCGGTCTCCACAGAGTCCGCTGACTAAAGGTGAAATGAGGGATGTGTCCCATTGCTTCCAGCCACTTTACTTCTGCTGCCTCATTGCCCCACAATTCATTCACACATCAGCCTGACGCAAATATTACAAAAAGCACGAAACACATTTTAAACGGCTCGGTTTGTAGTTCAAGCAGTCAGTAAGGATCACAAAGGAATTTCAATGTGCCTTGATTAAGTTTGACCTTAGGGTTAAAAGCTGATGCCGCTGATAAAATCCAGCACTTTTGCAACAAAAGTGACTCAGCTTGGCAAACTACGCTCCTCAGAGTGGACACTTTCTCCACAAGCTGCATCCAAGTGATGAATTTGGCTTCCCTTCTTGCACAGGTACTATGCCAGCCAAGCGGTGACATACGAGTGGAGCTAAAAATAGTGCAGACTATCGATTAATCAAACGTAGTCATCACAGACTCGTCCTGATGAATGTCTCTGGCTGGAGTCGTTTCTCTCCCGGCACAAAAATAGTAGTAGTGTACTCTACCAAAACTTTCTTTCTTTTGTTCTCGCGCATTTAAGAGGCAACATCACAGCAATTTTACACTACAACTGAACGTTTAATATGAACATACGGTATAAAGTTTAATATAATGGAGCTCAACACCAATACCTACTGCCCTCATGCATAGTGTATTTGAGATTCAGCCACAGAAAATGCTAGCTCTCGCACTTTATTTAAAAATAATAATAATAATTATAATTTAAAAAAAAAAACATGATCTGGTTGTTGCTTAATTTAAAATGCAAAAGAAAAACAAAATGGGTAAACTAAAGTTTGCTCTTCTTTATTTCCACCAAAGTTTTGCTTGGGTGTGTGTGAATAAAGCTCTAATTT
Source organism: Ictalurus punctatus (assembly GCF_001660625.3). NCBI lineage: Eukaryota > Metazoa > Chordata > Actinopteri > Siluriformes > Ictaluridae > Ictalurus > Ictalurus punctatus. The sequence continues at coordinate 21,232,716 of NC_030426.2, read as the reverse complement.
GGATTGGATTAGTTGATCAGGGGAACATTGCTAATGCATTTTTTACACGTCTCCTCAGTGATAAAACTCTCGCATCCGGACAGAAGTCAAACGACCGCATGAGGAGTGAGTTGTTGTTTTTTTTTTTTTTTGTTTACAAAATCCGGACGTTCGCGTCATACAGTCATGTGATCATGCTCCATTCACAACATGGCGCCCAAGCAATTGAAAAGCCACTGGAGTAGCAAAGCGATGCTGGTGCTTATTTCAGTTTGGGGAGAAAAGACGTTCCAGCAACAATTACAGAAAATACAGTCTAACAACAATCATGAGAATATGAGAACAATATCATGAGAGTATGAGACACATCCGTTTTTCATTTTGTGGCGCACCGTACACATGCTACAAGACCGACTTAGCGGCGGCTGAACGGGTTTTATTCCAACGTCGGGTGAATCTGCACAGAAAATCATGGACATGTGCATCTCTACGAGACTAAAATTATCAGGCCACCACTGAGCAAAAAAAAAAAAAAAAAAAAAAAAAAAAAGGAGGTGATTTGACCTGGAGAAAAGATGGAGAAAAACACCAACATGGCTGATCCAGACAGAAATAAGATCGCAGAGGGGCACCTTTAAGATAAGAAATTAGACTAAATTTGTTCAACTAGTATTTTTAAGAATAGATGTACATCGATGTACAAGGTACTGTGTTTTCTAAACTGTTTGACTAAATGGGGTCATCTGATGCGCAAACAAAAAAAAGGGTTTCGATAAACTGAAGGTTATTTAAGGCATGCTTTATTTCCACGTTTAAAAAAAATAATAATAATAATAATTATGTAGTCATTTTCCAATTAAGTACACAATGAACAAAAATATCACTCCAGAAGTAGTTCATTTCCGACAGACGTTTATCGGAGCCATTCTTTCTCTGTGGCTGAATCACAAAGAGTGTTCTATTGTGCACATAGCGCACTATATAGGATCTAGAATGCCATTATATTACACCCCGTTCTATGTACTGAGCATGTATGGTGAATAGGATGCCATTTGGGAGTGTGTCTCGGAGATAGCAGTGTGGTAGTTATTAATATGAATGCTTATTAATACATAAATACTACATAATTATCTATATATAATTAAAAACTCCAGTTTTAAAAGAATTTCACAGCTCTATCACAGATATACTCTTGTTATCCATAATCCAAGCCATGGTTGCATGACTCCCTCTGTGACTAGTCAAAGCCCTTGTCATACATCAAACACTTGCATCCTCCTACTTCCTCTCATCCAGCGTGCACTCAAACCCGGCACACACACACACACACCCACACACACACCCCCACACACACCGCTCTGTATTTACCAGCTAGGTATTAGGCAAGTGCATGGGATTGATCTCATTATAAATCACTGACTGTACAGATCTCAGAGTGCGAGGTTTCCGCTAAGCTCGGTGCAAACAGGAATCCAATAAGTGCTTTGTAAGCCTGCGCATTACTTTGAGCTAATTTAGTGTGCCATGCTTTTTAATATCGCTCAGTGTGCAGGGTCAAAACACAGCAATATGGTACAGTATGATCATTTACGTCTAAATCTGCTGTAGCGTGTGAAAAGACGACACTGGGCTCTTGACGGGAGAGTCTGAACGGGTGTTCAGGGATGCAACGGAATATCAAGTCCCTATTCAAATCGAACAGATAATGTGTTTTAAACGAATACGAATACAGATAGGAATAGGACGCACACTATTCAGTTTAGGATTTTTTAATTTTTTTTTTTATTATTTTTTTTTTTTGGGGGGGGGGGGGGGGGGGGGGGTTGGTCAGCGTGTAACTTTTCTTCTGCTTTTACTTTCATACAGGTGTGAGCGAATGCTCAGATATGAAGCTCGCGGGACAGAGAAACGTACCGCATGATGCATCTTCAACATTTATTTTGGACATGCTGACATTCTTACCTCTGTGCTTTTTTCCCCCCAGTGTTTCTAGAGGAACAGCTGTACGGTTGATATTTAATAATCAAAAACAAGTCAAGTCTTGTTACTAATTCGTATGCCTCGAGTACCCCAAAAAACCAAGTCCATGTTTGAATCGATGCCAAAATGTTCCCAATCCCTCGCAGAAATGAACGCGATATCACGCACACGCCGCAGTATTCGGAGGAGCCTGCCGCGGATTTTCTGCAGATTTGCGCCAAGACGCGTCATGTGACATCATCACGACACGCGTCCAACCAAAGCCCTCTTCGATTCGCGTGCGTCGATCGTGAGCACAGCTAAAGGATCTCATTTACCGACAGACATCGCTGCGAAAGACCGCGCACAACAATTTTGTTCGATTGCGATTTCGCCGATTCAAGTAGCGCAGATCTGAAAATATCGAGCAAAATCGAGCATTTTTGGCCGCAACTATCACAAAAAACTCTGTGAAATCCTGTACGGACTGTGCAATCAGTTCAGTCTGGTGGTATCAAGGGTAAGCCAATATAAATCCTACATTTAACCGCTTATTTTTATTAAGCTTCCGCCACCAAGTGGTGGAGGAATTATGATTTTAGGTTGTCCGTCTGTCCTTCCTTCCGGCCATGCAACCGTCCGAGATTCTCGTTAGTGTGATATCTTAAGAACGAATGGTTGAATGTTTGTAGGATTCATATGTTTATAATTGTCACTGTGACCAGTAGATGCACTTCGATTAGAATTTGAAGTCTGATCCAAACAGGGATCAAGGTCAAAGCAAGGGCGAACGTCTGAAACAGTTTCTCTACGATAGCTTCCTTCCTTTTTAAAGTATATTTTAAGGGCGTATAAATTATCAACAAGCAGGAATAGACTCCATGGTGGTGGAAGCATCCCCGTCAACTCGTTTACATATTGCAATAACACGGATTTCCTACTGACGGATGGACCGACCAACAGTTGGACTGGCGGACCAATGGCACGGATGTTAAATAGCCAGGAAACAGGCCTAAACATGAACATGTAAGTAACATCTCTAAACGACAAACAGGAAGAAAGCTATAGAAGAAAAACCATTTCAGACATTCGACCTTGCTGCGACCTTGACCCTGTTCACAATCGAATCGGTTCATTTCCTGGTTACAATGATAATTCCATATAAATCGTACAAACCTTCAACCACTCGTTCTTGAAAATCTTGGACGGACGCACTAACATCCCGACGACATAACGCCTTTTCCAATTCCCCGTTTAGGCCACGCCCAGTTTAGCTTTAAATCCTAACACAGATACAAAAATGACTATTTGGAGCACTAACCAGACACAGATACAGACACGGAACACGGTTAAACTGCTGCCTTGTGGTAAAATAACAGGCTCATACTTGACATTTCAAAACAATCATCTAAATATTCAGGTTACAACTTAAATTTCATCACCCAACATGAATTTCTTGCCAAAAAAAAAGAGTAAAAAAAAAACCTCAAATAAAAGGTTGAAAATCAGCCCGCAGTTCTAATCTACGCTAGCAGACTGATAAAAGGCATCCCTTTAACAGGCTGGGTAAGCTCGTTTTCTTACATTAATATCACAAAAATCCTTCACAAATAGACGCTCATGCTTTGGGTTTCAACTACTTCCCCAACACAGCCTCGTCTTCTGTCAGCTCTCTTTCACACTCTGCCCTCCCTGATCAACTCTTTCCTGCACTACAGATTGAAGTCCTCCGACGACACGGCAGCCGCGTGAGACTCAAAGTGAGCGGTCTGAATCATTTCTACAATTATGTCAACCCAGGGGAAAAACGGCAGAACTAGAGAAAATGGATAAGCGCTGATAAAATTCCTGAGCGTCTAACAGGAATGTATTTTGCAATCTTTTAATATTTATGAACAGCAGAGGAAGCAGGAGGGAAAAGAATTAATTAGGCTAAGTGTGACGAATTTTAATTAGGGCCGAATCTGTCACTCATTTGCTGAATCTACGTTTGCCCATAAAAGAACAAGAATGTAGATGCTGAATAAAATGACAAACAGTTAACCCCGAGAGTTGCACTTCTCAAGGCCAAGCTCGACAAATGCATCAGAATAAAACATGGCCTTGTTTTCAGCCGTACCGTGTGTCTGTGAATCATCGGTATTGTCTTTAGATGTGAATTTGAGAGAAATCATTTCTATGAAACAGCTGCGAAGACCTACATTATTGACGTCGTCACATTTTTATTCAAATGAATTTAATTGTGAATTCATTCGTTCATCTTCAATAAGTGCTTCATCCTGGTTAGGGTCAAGTAACTGCAAAATTCAGTTCTCACAGTTGATGTGTTGGACAAGATTATGATGGCTGGACGAATGGGTCAGAGCATCTCCAAAACGGCAGGCCCGAATGCCCATGCTGACCCCTGTCCACTGCTGAAAGTGGACCTACAATGGGCATGTGAGCATCAGAACTGGACTGAACTGGAGCAATGGAAGAAGGTGGTCTGGTCTGATGAGTCACGTTTTCGTTTACATCATGTGGACCGCCGGGTGAGTGCGTGTGCGTCGCTTACCTGGGGAAGATATGGCACCAGGTTGCACTATGGGAAGATGGCAAGCCGGTGGAGGCAGTATGATGCTCTGGGCAATGCTCTGTTAGGAACCCTTGGGTCCTCGCATTCATGTGGATGTTACTTTGTCACTTACCACCTACCTAAACACTGCTGCAGACCAAGTACACCCCTTCATGGTATTCCCTAATGTCAGTGGTCTCTTTCAGTAGGATAATGCGCCCTGCTACACTGTTGTTCAGGAATGTGTTGAGGAACAAGGAGTTGGCTCGGCCTCCAAATTCCCCAGGTCTCAATCCGATCGAGCATCTGTGTGACGTTCTGGACAAACGAGTCTGATCCATGGAGGCCCCACCTTGCAACTTACAGGACTTAAATGATCTGCTGCTAGCATCTTTTTTTACCCATATTTTCAGAGCATAATCTGATCTTCAAATGCAGAGCTACGCTTTGAGTTTCACGCATCCTGGATTCACCGCGCTATTTTCCTTGCCAAGGTACTTTCCCTAAAGTGAAGGTAACTGCAACCGGACACAAACTTGCCTCTTCCATGCAATAACCCAACTCTCTATCTACAGTGGAGATATACAGTATGCTTTTTTTTTTTAACACATGTTCATATGTTATATATCTACTCACCTTACCACAATATAGCAACTTCTGAACGTACACAACGCATCAAGTGCGCAACTTCGCTGAAGCTCAATGTACAAACGCTGTTCCAATCCACACTCTTATTTAGAAATGGAGTGTGTTTGTTTCTCCCAGCAGAATTTTAGTACATACCAATTGATCAACTTTTATCGAGTGGATACCCACGCATTCACATTCCGAACCACACACACCGACACACACACAACACAAACATGTTTGCTTCGTTTCATTGCCTGAGAGCTCCTAGGAAACCTTTGTGTCTTTGTTTATACACCTCACTCGCCAGTGCAGGGGGACTGGGGGAGGAACTCCAGACTCCAGACACAATGATGTGGAAATCTTACTGGATGAATAAAGACAGAAAGGGATGGAGTGATTAGTTATCAGTGATCTCCAATGACCTTTCGACATCGCAGTATTCCTCTTTATAAGTGGTCATGTTCAGAAAACCGGTACGAATAGAACACACTAGATCATTTGTCAGCTGTTTTTAAAAACAGTGTTTCTATAATGGTTGGGGAAACAATAATGGATTTGTCTTGTGCTTTCAGATTCAGAATCTAGAGTGGTTTGTGGCAGAGAATTTATTGATTCTTCACTATGTGTGTATATATATATATATATATATATACACACACATGTATAGACAAATTTGGAAAATACTGTGCTATAACTTTCGGGCTGCAATGCTCATCCCTATTTGGGAGACACCGAGCTCATGTGGTTGTCCCCTGTCTTTATCTCTCTCACAAACACACACACACACTGCCAGCTTCTATGGTGTAGCACCGACAGCCGTTTCCATGTGTAGTTAATAACAGACGTGCCAGACAATGCTCGACCCGACCCCACTCACTCTAGCGGGACTGCAACCTCACCGAGCTCAGCAGGAAATACGCTCTGTAATACACTCTGTGTATACACTCAGTGAACCGTGCGGCAATACGCAATCTACTACTCACATAACCCATCCCACAAGCGGCATTTGCTCATTATAGAGCTCATCTTATGTCGTTTTAAACCAAGTAGGACGATAAACTGTAATACGCTGACATGCTGCAACACAATCACTGTAATGTTTTTCACAAAATGGTGCCTTTCTGGACTATTCGTTACACTGGCAAAGAATATCGCACGTAGTGTATCCTACAGCTTGATCGAAGAGTAGCAGTCACCGTTTAAAGACATTGCACTTAACCAGCAAGGTTTACGTCTTCATTAGATTACTACCGTGCTTGTCATACTGGCTTCTTACTCAGAGTGACCTTACTGAAAGATAGCCTACATCAGGAGGAGAATCATTCTTCATGAAATATATTCATGGTTACTTTAAGATGAGCTATTATAATGTGTTATAGGCAGAAAAACTCTTTTTTTTTTTTTTTTTTGCCAAAAATGTATTCTTTATTTATTTATTTATTAAATTTTTTTTGGCGGGGGGGCGGTCCTGTATGCCAGAATTCAGCCATTAATCATTTTGCGCCGTCATATAGAATCATCAAGGTGCACATTTTAAAAGGAAAAACAGCAAATTTGACAGTCTATGTGTTAGGACTCGTCCATCTGAGAGAATTTAGCCACTAAAACGATCTCATTTTCGTATTAAGAGCGACTTTTTTGAATGTTCTCCAACACATTTTCAAACAGACTACGACTCTTCCACTGGCAAGCCACTTAACTCCATCCCAGGATATTAACTCGAGCCATGCGCTTCAGCTACAGTAGTTAGGCAGCATGTTTCCTAGTGTGGCAGCACGGCAAGAAGACAGGGACATGATGAAGAGGAGTGGAGGAAGAGTGAGGGAAAGCAGGGAGCGAGAGAGAAGCAGAGAGAGAGAGATAGAAAGTGCTAGAGCTGAATCATAGCAGGACTCTAAGATATTCTTCATTGCGCTGGCTGCTGTCCCGAAATCTGCCTCAGTGTTATGCCACACACACACGCACACACACACACACACACACACACACACACACACACACACACACACACACAAAGACACACCCCCACCCACATGGTGAAGCCTAGTGAGAAAAATCAAAGGCTGCTAAATGGTGCTTGCGGATTGTGTGCAGGATTTTGTGCCAGTAACAAAGACATCAGAGATGGATGAACTGGCCCGCTTATCCGCTGCAAATGCACCCGCAACCCACACATCCCCACCCCCACCACCACCGCCCCACACACACACACACACACACACACACAAACACACACACATACACCAGTTCTTGCCTTGGTGCTTTGCAGGGGTGAATATGGCAGATTTTAAAGGCATGAATCTGTTCTGGTTATTGTTTGAACAATAATTCTCCTTCAGGAAACGTGAAACAGAAATGGGCAATGTTAAGGCCAGGTTTGCGAACCCGTGAAGAATCTGACCAGCTTCAGTACTCAGCACCTGCGCATCATTTCAGCGAGTCAACAAGTGTTGCATAACACATCAGTTTCCGTGCAGCCAGGGACCCCGTCTAACTCTAAAACTATTTCACCAAGCCCATCAGTACAGATTTACTTTACAAACAAAATCCACCTACGCACGTTATTTCAAATGTTTACTGTAATTATGTGTATATTTATTAGAAACCAAGTAGACATTATTGAAAGGGTTGGATCCATTCAATACAAAGTACCAGAATCAGCTTAATAACAATAAGAACTCAATAATAATAATAATAATAATAATAATAATAATAATAATAATAATAAATACAATTGGTGGATCTAACTTGGTGGGTTGTGATTTCCTGTGCACTGTTCTATGCAGAGAGAAAAAAGAAAAGATGCAGACTCCCTGGCTATGGGTCAAGGACCACTGGGCGTCCCAGACCCCACTTTGAGAAGCACCAATATAATATCTTGATTCTGCTTTAGAGCCAATACAAATCAGCCAAATTAATAAAACAACAAGCAAAAAACCTTTAGTAAATAGTGGGACATATAATTAAGGCTGCACTAATTAATCAACAAACCTGATAAAATTCAGGAATAAAAATAGTTGCTAATTAGCTCATCATCGCTTAGGTGGTCTATGTTTTGAAGCAATTAGTGAACCTATTTGAATCAATTGGCTTATAAGTAGCTAAACTAATTTGCGACCCAGTAGGACTGATAAACATTACATTTTACCTTTACAGCATTTGGCAGACGCCCTTATCCAGAGCGACTTACATTTATCTCATTCATACAATGGAGCAGTTGAGGGTTAAGGGCCTTGCTGAAGGGCCCAGCAGTGGCAGCTTGGCAGTGCGGGGATTTGAACTCATGACCTGCTGGTTAAGATCAGCAGTCCAACATCTTAACCACTGAGTTATCACACTACATCATTTCATTTTATTTAAGTAGACAATCTTTTTTATATATGCTATATGTCAAATCATCACGTTGTCATTCTGCTTTCAGTTCATATCAAAGGTCCTGGGAGTCAAACCCAATAAGAGTCGATTCCTTCATGCCAGGCACTGAACACTACGAGTCAATTCCAAAGATTTGGAGTCGATTCCACATACTGTAAACGAGTCTTCTCGCACAAATGCAACCAGCAAAAAAGTGAATGTAGCATCGGGGTGTTTTAGTTGGAGAGACAGCCAGCAGATATTGACCTTTATTTTGAAATCAATTGATCAGAAATCAGTGATGAAATGAAGGTAAGATCCTCTGCTAGAAAATGAGACCAGTGGTCTATTGGCCACTGACATATTATGTATGGAATACACAGTAGTTTGGGTGTCTGATCTGAAAAAAAAAAAGGGTTCAACATAAGGACTTGGTAATATTCCCATGCCATTACAGATTAGCTGATAAATGACATCAATATTTTCTACTTTGTGAGTTAAATTTATTTCTGAAAATATACACTCATTTCAAATCTGATGACTGCAACATACTCCAAAAAAGTTGGGACAGTCGATTGTTTACCACTGTGTAACATCACCTATTCTTTTAATAACACTTATTAAGTGTTTGGGCGCTGAGTGAAGACACCAGTTGGTTAAGTTTAGCAAGTGGAATTTTCCCCCATTTATCCATTATGCATTTCTTCAGCTGTGCAACTGTACGAGGCCTTCGTTGCCTTATTTTTAGCTTCATTATGCGCCACACATTCTCAATCGGAGACAGGTCAGGACTGCAGGTGCATTCTCTGATTACGCAATCATGCGCTTGTAATCCGGGCAGAATGAGGTTTGGTGTTGTCCTGCTCTGAATGGCAGCATATGCTGCTCCAAAATGTGTACATATCTTTCTGCATTAATGCTGCCCTCACAGATGTGCAAGTTACCCATGCCATGGGCACTGACACACCCCCATACCATGACAGACGCTGGCTTTTGGACCTGACGCTGATAACAGCTTGGATGGTCCTTTTCTTCTTTGGCCCGGAGAACACGACGGCTGTTTTGTCCAAAATCTATTTGAAACGTCGACTCTTCGGACCACAAAACACGATTCCACGGTGCTACTGTCCATCTCAGATGAGCGTTCAAAATAAATGTTTACCTTCAAAAAAACTATGCAGTTGATTAGGTAAAACATCAAATACCTTGCCTTTATATGTTTGTTTGGGTTTTTATTTATTTTTTTAATACAAGTCAAAGTACATTCACAAATCACTCTTTGTTTTTATTAACATTTTCCATACTGTCCCAACTTTTTTTGGAATTGGGGATTGTGTTAGTACTGTTTTATTAAAAGGCTAGAAAGAAATATTTTATATTGTAATAAAACTGAATTATTATTTCGTATATTCAGAAAGTTAATCAATAGATTGATTCATTATCAACTCCTGGTTAGTTGAAGCCTAATATATAACAGCTACTAAAAGACATACAACCATAAACATGCACAGATTAAGAGAAAGCTAAAAACACCCACACACACACACACAATCAAATACACACATACACACACACACACTAAATCTGTTGTACATTGCACTGGGAACCCGGGCCTCACACTAATCTTGCGTGGAGACGGGTCTATTGAAATAGTGCCGGCGTGCTTGCAAACAGGAGGGATGCCTTCACAAACAAGACAATACAGAACGGAGGGAGTGGAGGAGAGGAAGCAGGGGGCCCGCAGAACAGTGAGAGAGAGAGAGAGAGAGAGAGAGAGAGAGAGAGAGAGAGAGAGAAACATCAGCACCTTTTAAGAACAAAGTTTTGGAGTAGCTGAGGAAAAAGCGAGCAAGGGAAAGGGAAGGAAATACTGAGGAAACAGCAGGCCCCAATAAAACCGCCTTCCGAATCTCATCTCAGAGCAGTTTGAGTCCGGCGTTCAGCTCTTCCTCTTTCCTCTTCTTATTAGTGAATATAGCGTCACTGTACATCGGATCAGTGTTCAGAACTTTTTCTTTCTTTTTCTATCCTCAAAGATCAGCGCTGACTCTTTTTTTCCTTTTCTCCGGGCCCCCTGCTTCCGCAGTCCTTTGTACGCGTCCTGACACTACCTCAATAGCTTCATCTTTCACGCAGGATTAGCTGGCATTACTGACAATGATTCCGAGTTTGTGTGTGTATGTGTGTGTGAGTCTGACTGTACACCAGTACAATGCTAATAACGATGTTACTTACAGTACATCACACCCATATGGATCCTGTTATTTTATTTGTAGTGTGTACATCCACTAACCCACTTCTTCAGAGTCAACTGTATTTCTGTATTGAGGTATTGTGGTTTAAATGACTTGTTGAGGATGAAAATATTGTACATTTTATGCTATGACCTTCACAATCACCAGATCACAACCCAATTGAAAACCAGTGGGAGATTTTGGCACGACAGGTTGAGCTGGGTTAGTACGCTGTACTATGTACACAGACCAAAACCGCACGTTGTAAAAGCATTCTTTGGCTGCGAGATGAGAGTGGCGGTCTTAGAACGTGCGGCTGATTTAGGGCGTTTTCAGACCAGTAGATCTGTGCTTTGTTCCGAAACGGGGACTTAAATTGTCACAATGGTGGATTTTCTCCTTGGTTCGGTTCGCTTTTACAAGGCAGCATTTCAAAACGTAGCAAAATGTCCTTATGCAAGTCACACGTGTTAGTAAACTGTCCTCTCATTGGTCAGAATGCACCTGGGGTTACGCTCATAGCGGCCATCCATCAAGGTGGATAGACAGCAGTGCCGTGAGCTTTCTGTGGCTTTCTTCTTAGTTGTAGTTATTATAATTGTTCAGTTTGAGCAGGGTGTTTCACAGCGCTATTAAACTCCATCTCCTTGAGACGCTCGCTAAACACCTTGTAAACCTCAGTGTTTTTATGTGTTTTTTGAAAGTTGTTCAGACCCAAATTCAATGAGGTGTTTTACGTCGTCTTTGGTTCAAGTTCAACCGCGATTCGTGTTGCGAGCCATTAGCAAAACGAACACGTTACGTATTTACGTAACACAGTTCCCATCATGCATTACTATTATATATTATAGCATACTTACTACTTATTAATTACATACTACTTACTTACTAATTACTTATTAATTACTTACTACTTACTTACTACTTATTAATTACTTTCTACTTATTAATTATTTACTACTTACTTATTAATTACATATTAATTACTAATTACTTATTACTTACTTACTACTTACTACTTACTTATTAATTACTTACTACTTACTTACTAAATACTTACTACTTACTAATTATTTACTACTTACTACTTACTGACTAAATACTTGCTACTTACTAATTATTTACCACTTACTACTTACTTATTAAATACTTACTACTTACTAATTATTTACTACTTACTACTTACTGACTAAATACTTACTACTTACTAATTATTTACCACTTACTACTTACTAATTATTTACTACTTACTACTTACTGACTAAATACTTACTACTTACTAATTATTTACTACTTACTTATTAAATACTTACTACTTACTAATTATTTACTACTTACTACTTACTTACTAAAAACTTACTACTTACTAATTATTTACTACTTACTACTTACTGACTAAATACTTACTACTTACTAATTATTTACTACTTACTACTTACTTACTAAATACTTACTACTTACTAATTATTTACTACTTACTACTTACTGACTAAATACTTACTACTTACTAATTATTTACTACTTACTACTTACTGACTAAATACTTACTACTTACTAATTATTTACTACTTACTACTTACTGACTAAATACTTACTACTAATTATTTACTACTTACTACTTACTTACTAAAAACTTACTACTTACTAATTATTTACTACTTACTACTTACTGACTAAATACTTACTACTTATTAATTATTTACTACTTACTACTTACTTACTAAATACTTACTACTTACTTACTAAATACTTACTACTTACTAATTATTTACTACTTACTACTTACTGACTAAATACTTACTACTTACTAATTATTTACTACTTACTACTTACTTATTAATTACTTACTACTTACTGACTAAATACTTACTACTTACTAATTATTTACTACTTACTACTTACTTACTAAAAACTTACTACTTACTAATTATTTACTACTTACTACTTACTGACTAAATACTTACTACTTATTAATTATTTACTACTTACTACTTACTTACTAAATACTTACTACTTACTTACTAAATACTTACTACTTACTAATTATTTACTACTTACTACTTACTGACTAAATACTTACTACTTACTTATTAATTACTTACTACTTACTTACTAAATACTTACTACTTACTAATTATTTACTACTTACTACTTACTGACTAAATACTTACTACTTACTAATTATTTACTACTTACTACTTACTTACTAAAAACTTACTACTTACTAATTATTTACTACTTACTACTTACTGACTAAATACTTACTACTTACTAATTATTTACTACTTACTACTTACTGACTAAATACTTACTACTTATTAATTATTTACTACTTACTACTTACTGACTAAATACTTACTACTTACTGACTAAATACTTACTACTTACTAATTATTTACTACTTACTACTTACTTATTAATTACTTACTACTTACTTACTAAATACTTACTACTTACTAATTATTTACTACTTACTACTTACTGACTAAATACTTGCTACTTACTAATTATTTACCACTTACTACTTACTTACTAAATACTTACTACTTACTAATTATTTACTACTTACTACTTACTAATTATTTACTACTTACTTATTAAATACTTACTACTTAAAAATTATTTACTACTTACTACTTACTTACTAAATACTTACTACTTACTAATTATTTACCACTTACTACTTACTAATTATTTACTACTTACTACTTACTGACTAAATACTTACTACTTACTAATTATTTACTACTTACTACTTACTTATTAAATACTTACTACTTACTAATTATTTACTACTTACTACTTACTTACTAAAAACTTACTACTTACTAATTATTTACCACTTACTACTTACTTATTAAATACTTACTACTTACTAATTATTTACTACTTACTACTTACTGACTAAATACTTACTACTTACTAATTATTTACCACTTACTACTTACTAATTATTTACTACTTACTACTTACTGACTAAATACTTACTACTTACTAATTATTTACTACTTACTTATTAAATACTTACTACTTACTAATTATTTACTACTTACTACTTACTTACTAAAAACTTACTACTTACTAATTATTTACTACTTACTACTTACTGACTAAATACTTACTACTTACTAATTATTTACTACTTACTACTTACTTACTAAATACTTACTACTTACTAATTATTTACTACTTACTACTTACTGACTAAATACTTACTACTAATTATTTACTACTTACTACTTACTTACTAAAAACTTACTACTTACTAATTATTTACTACTTACTACTTACTGACTAAATACTTACTACTTATTAATTATTTACTACTTACTACTTACTTACTAAATACTTACTACTTACTTACTAAATACTTACTACTTACTAATTATTTACTACTTACTACTTACTGACTAAATACTTACTACTTACTAATTATTTACTACTTACTACTTACTTATTAATTACTTACTACTTACTGACTAAATACTTACTACTTACTAATTATTTACTACTTACTACTTACTTACTAAAAACTTACTACTTACTAATTATTTACTACTTACTACTTACTGACTAAATACTTACTACTTATTAATTATTTACTACTTACTACTTACTTACTAAATACTTACTACTTACTTACTAAATACTTACTACTTACTAATTATTTACTACTTACTACTTACTGACTAAATACTTACTACTTACTTATTAATTACTTACTACTTACTTACTAAATACTTACTACTTACTAATTATTTACTACTTACTACTTACTGACTAAATACTTACTACTTACTAATTATTTACTACTTACTACTTACTTACTAAAAACTTACTACTTACTAATTATTTACTACTTACTACTTACTGACTAAATACTTACTACTTACTAATTATTTACTACTTACTACTTACTGACTAAATACTTACTACTTATTAATTATTTACTACTTACTACTTACTGACTAAATACTTACTACTTACTGACTAAATACTTACTACTTACTAATTATTTACTACTTACTACTTACTTATTAATTACTTACTACTTACTTACTAAATACTTACTACTTACTAATTATTTACTACTTACTACTTACTGACTAAATACTTGCTACTTACTAATTATTTACCACTTACTACTTACTTACTAAATACTTACTACTTACTAATTATTTACTACTTACTACTTACTAATTATTTACTACTTACTTATTAAATACTTACTACTTAAAAATTATTTACTACTTACTACTTACTTACTAAATACTTACTACTTACTAATTATTTACCACTTACTACTTACTAATTATTTACTACTTACTACTTACTGACTAAATACTTACTACTTACTAATTATTTACTACTTACTACTTACTTATTAAATACTTACTACTTACTAATTATTTACTACTTACTACTTACTTACTAAAAACTTACTACTTACTAATTATTTACCACTTACTACTTACTTATTAAATACTTACTACTTACTAATTATTTACTACTTACTACTTACTGACTAAATACTTACTACTTACTAATTATTTACCACTTACTACTTACTAATTATTTACTACTTACTACTTACTGACTAAATACTTACTACTTACTAATTATTTACTACTTACTTATTAAATACTTACTACTTACTAATTATTTACTACTTACTACTTACTTACTAAAAACTTACTACTTACTAATTATTTACTACTTACTACTTACTGACTAAATACTTACTACTTACTAATTATTTACTACTTACTACTTACTTACTAAATACTTACTACTTACTAATTATTTACTACTTACTACTTACTGACTAAATACTTACTACTAATTATTTACTACTTACTACTTACTTACTAAAAACTTACTACTTACTAATTATTTACTACTTACTACTTACTGACTAAATACTTACTACTTATTAATTATTTACTACTTACTACTTACTTACTAAATACTTACTACTTACTTACTAAATACTTACTACTTACTAATTATTTACTACTTACTACTTACTGACTAAATACTTACTACTTACTAATTATTTACTACTTACTACTTACTTATTAATTACTTACTACTTACTGACTAAATACTTACTACTTACTAATTATTTACTACTTACTACTTACTTACTAAAAACTTACTACTTACTAATTATTTACTACTTACTACTTACTGACTAAATACTTACTACTTATTAATTATTTACTACTTACTACTTACTTACTAAATACTTACTACTTACTTACTAAATACTTACTACTTACTAATTATTTACTACTTACTACTTACTGACTAAATACTTACTACTTACTTATTAATTACTTACTACTTACTTACTAAATACTTACTACTTACTAATTATTTACTACTTACTACTTACTGACTAAATACTTACTACTTACTAATTATTTACTACTTACTACTTACTTACTAAAAACTTACTACTTACTAATTATTTACTACTTACTACTTACTGACTAAATACTTACTACTTACTAATTATTTACTACTTACTACTTACTGACTAAATACTTACTACTTATTAATTATTTACTACTTACTACTTACTGACTAAATACTTACTACTTACTGACTAAATACTTACTACTTACTAATTATTTACTACTTACTACTTACTTATTAATTACTTACTACTTACTTACTAAATACTTACTACTTACTAATTATTTACTACTTACTACTTACTGACTAAATACTTGCTACTTACTAATTATTTACAACTTACTACTTACTTACTAAATACTTACTACTTACTAATTATTTACTACTTACTACTTACTAATTATTTACTACTTACTTATTAAATACTTACTACTTAAAAATTATTTACTACTTACTACTTACTTACTAAATACTTACTACTTACTAATTATTTACCACTTACTACTTACTAATTATTTACTACTTACTACTTACTGACTAAATACTTACTACTTACTAATTATTTACTACTTACTACTTACTTATTAAATACTTACTACTTACTAATTATTTACTACTTACTACTTACTTACTAAAAACTTACTACTTACTAATTATTTACTACTTACTACTTACTTACTAAATACTTACTACTTATTAATTATTTACTACTTACTACTTAATGACTAAATACTTACTACTTATTAATTATTTACTACTTACTACTTACTGACTAAATACTTACTACTTACTTACTAAATACTTACTACTTACTAATTATTTACTACTTACTACTTACTGACTAAATACTTACTACTTATTAATTATTTACTACTTACTACTTACTGACTAAATACTTACTACTTACTGACTAAATACTTACTACTTACTAATTATTTACTACTTACTACTTACTTATTAATTACTTACTACTTATCAAGTACATACTACTTACTACTTACTTATTAATTACTTACTTCTTACTACTTATTGACTAAATGCTACTTACTTACCAATTACTTACTTACTACTTACTTACTAATTACTAATTACTACTACACTTAATTTGTCACCTGTCTATACACATATCATTGATCTAAACTCATTTCATACGTCATTTCTCAAACAAACTGCTTACATATTGCTAAAAGGTTACATAAGGTCATCTGACTTTTTTCTCCGTGAACTTTCTTCCTCCAAGAACAACGTGAATTGTCTCTCTGCTTTGCCTCTGCTCCCTCGTTCAGGGTCCCAAACCACAAAGCCAGGGCTGCCACTTAAAGCAAAGTAATACTCTGCAATAAGGCAGAGTGTGATTTTCCCACCAGTCACAGAGGACTTGAGCTAAGCCCTGCTGAAAGGACGGTGAGAACTAATGAGAGCAACGTTATAGAGTCTTCAGTCATTCAGTGACTTCACAATAATAACAGCCTTCACACACACACATACGCTACCGTGTCCGTTAGGTAAGTATTCACCATGAATAAAACATTAAAGTAGCGTGAGGCGGAAATTGCAGAAATTCCACAAAGCTATGGACAAGCTTGAGAAATGGATTATGGGTTTTATAAAGAGGAAGAAGAGGAAGAAAAAGAAGAATCAGTATAAGCTATGTCGCTAATCTGAGGAGGGATTATGTGTTGATACTGCACTAGGGCAAAGGAGCAGAACAAACAGCACTGGGATTAATTTCAGCAGAGCTGTGCTGTTATGTGTTGTGTTTCTGAAAGGTCTACAGGTCTATGTGAAACACACACACACACACACACACACACACACACACACACACACACACACACACACACACATAGCGCCTTGAAAACATCTCTATCGCTGGTGTGCTGTCTGAGAGTAAGCAAAGAAATCCTGCCTACATTGATAAGAGAAAAGGCGATTGTTGGTGAGAGAGAAATTAAACAAAATGGAGGTTTTTATCAGGTGCTGCGTCATATGGGCAAGAAGTGTGCTGGAGCGTGTGTGTGTGTGTGTGTGTGTGTGTGTGCGCATGTGTGTGTGTGTGTTTAGTGGGGACAGGGGTGTTGGTCTTCAACATGATACAATTTTTTGATTATGGTTACATCGACTCATTTCAGTCGTTGCCTGAATATCTGACAGTTTTGTCCTTGATTTGGTTGATTCCAACAAAACTACGTTTTTTTTTTTTTTTTTGCAGCTGCAACGTTTATTTAAAAATTTAAAGAGACAAAATATTTCCTTTTGGTTACTTAGGTTAAGGTTAGTGTTTTTGGGTAGCATACCATTAATTAGATGTATCAATAACTATTTCAAAAAGACAAATGTGTATGTGTATGTGTGTGTGTGTGTGTGTGTGTGTGTGTGTGTGTGTATGTATGTGTGTGTGCATGCACAATGCATCCCGCCCTGTCCTGCACTCCTCCGCTGTTTTCCTCCTCCCTGTCTCACACGCACAAACACATAGAATACATAAATCCCAATTATAATAAATCACCATAACAGTCAGATAAAAATCAATAGCCAGCCAGAGATCCGGCCACACGCTCCCAAAAATGGATGGCTTTATCAGAGGCATCACGCCTCTGAAAGTGTGTGTGCGCGTGTGTATGAGCATTCTACTGATAAATGTGCTTCCGTTTCAAAGAAAACATTTGGTTGTTCAAGGAATGTCAAGCTCACAGCGTGTAACATGGGTGTGCTGTGTGTCCTGCATCTACACTGAATTTACTGACCGATATTCCTAAACCACAGCTGATTCTAAACATGATTCGAAATGAGGGCAATACTCCAGGAATAAAACACTCGGAGGTGTGCCGTTATAGGAAAATAATCAGCAACACAGGTGTCGTTACCGTAACCACCTTGACGTTTGCACTTTGCACGTGTTACGTGTTTAGACTCGCAGTTAATGTCACAGGACGTCTGCAAAGCAGACGAAAAAATTTTTAAATCATAGTTCCTGATTAGGCCTCGTTTGATCATTCGGCTCAAGCAGCTTTGCGAAGACAGGACCGTGTTTTTAGCACCACTGGAAGCTGTACGCTGAGAGCGAGGAGCGGATCATCAGTCGATTTTGTTTGCCCGGTGCGGTTTTAGTTACTCTGTGTTCTAGCGCGTTTAGCTACTGGTACATTTCAAAGAGAAACTGGAGATGGTACTGGCGTTTCCCAACCAACTACGAGTTGAATAACGATGTGTCTTACCTTCATCCATTTCTCTCACACTGCAATACGTCACGTTTCCAAAAACCAGCAGTGGAAATGTTCCTAAATGTAAATGGGGAAACAGCACGGACAAACGTTCGTCCAGAACAGAAGCGTAGCGCTGGAGCTGTATTAAAATCACATTACCACAAACGCTAATGAAACACTTTTGTTAAGGTCTGAGGTATTTTAATAAGGATGAAATAATCAGTAAATGTTTTTACAGGGTTACAGGTTGAGGGTGTGATGAGATGATACGGTATTGCACACTTACCGGAAGTCTAAGTCTACTTCTCAGACGTCTAATAGAAAGAGGCTCAATATTAAAAAGGTGAACCTGATATTGAGGATAACATGTTGCCAAATTAGAATTGGATACAATTCAAACAGCCTTTTTTGATCACACAGCTACACACACACACACACACACACACACACACACACACACACACAATGACAACTTTATAACCAAATAATCAAAATAATCATTTTTGATTAAAATCAAAAATACTGCATCTGCTTACATTTGCAGTTCCCAAAGGATATAAACTGCACACACACACACACACACACACACACACACACACACACACACACCCTGTTGTGTTATTATAGAACAATAAAAGTGCGAAACAGACAAAGACAAAAGATAGAAGGGGTTACGTGTAGTGCCACAAATTTAGAACATTAAAGGAGCGGTTTATAAGTTTTGGAGCCCTCTCCTGCTTTCCAGAGGAATTGCAATAACAATCAAAATATGTCTAAGCTTCTCTGATGAATATGCATGCCTCCTCACAAAAAAAAAATACAAATACAAAGAGGCAGAGATAAGCAGAATAATATTGCAGATTTTAAAGATACTCATGAAATGAGATGATCATCATTGCCCTAGAAATACTTTTACACATTGTAAATGGCACCTTTAATCATCATTCAAAAAAATATATAAAAGCTTATTTCATTGTTTATATGTGTACGAGTGTGTGTGTGTGTGTGTGGGTGTAATACAAGAGCTGTGCAGTCAGTTTAATAGCTACATGATGATACATGACACAAACAGCGGAGGCTCGTGATAGCTCTGACCCTGTGTGTTCAAATAAAAATGAGGTTTCTAACAGCTCCAGGTTTTCTACAGCGCACTGGGTCTGTGCTACACAGGCCTCCTGTCATTAATTTTAATGAATTCAAAAAACTTTCTCCAGCATAAAGGAAACTGATTAGGTGTCTGGCCTTTGACCTTGTAGGATGTGTCCCATTTGACTGCTCTTTTGAGATGGAGAGGTTGAGGGGAGGGAGGGAGGGAGGGAGGGGGGTGTTAGTGGAGTGTCTGCATTTTATTTATGCTGAGAGTGTCTGAAGCGCAACAAATCTGCTGTGATGCCTCATCTTGAGGATGAGCATCTCCAGCTCACACGCAATCTTTCAATGCTCACTCATTTATTAATAATTAATGATAATTAATAATAACAATAATAATAATAATAATAATAATAATAATAATAATAATAACTATGCACATTTGGTGCTTGGCCTCCTACTACTACCACAACTATAGCGGCTGTGGTTCAGGTGGTAGAGTGGGTTGTCCACTAATCATAGGGTTGGTTCGATTCCCGGCCTACATGACTCCACATGCTGAAGTGTCCTTGGGCAGGAAACTGAACCACAAATTGCTCCCAATGGCAAGTTAGCGCCATTGTGTGTGTGTATGAATGTGAATGGGTGAATGAGACACAGTGTAAAGCGCTTTGGAACCACTAAGGTTAAAAAGACGCTATATAAGTGCAGACCATTTAATACTACTACTTCTACTATTATTACTACTACTACTATTACTACTACTACTACTACTATTACTATTACTACTACTACTACTATTACTATTACAACTACTACTACTATTACTACTACTACTATCACTATTACTACTACTATTACTACTATTACTATTACTACTACTATTACTATTACTACTACTACTATTACTACTACTATTACTACTACTATTACTACTATTACTATTACTACTACTATTACTACTACTATTACTACTATCACTATTACTACTACTATTACTACTACTATTACTATTATTACTATTACTACTATTACTATTACTACTACTACTACTATTACTACTATTACTATTACTACTACTACTACTATTACTACTACTACTATCACTATTACTACTACTATTACTACTATTACTATTACTACTATTATTACTATTACTACTACTATTACTATTACTACTACTACTATTACTACTACTATTACTACTACTATTACTACTATAACTATTACTACTACTAATACTACTACTATTACTATTATTACTATTACTACTATTACTATTACTACTACTACTATTACTACTATTACTACTACTACTACTATTACTACTACTACTATCACTATTACTACTACTATTACTACTATTACTATTACTACTACTATTACTATTACTACTACTATTACTATTACAACTACTATTACTACTATTACTATTACTACTATTACTATTACTACTACTATTACCATTATTACTATTACTACTACTATTACTATTACTACTACTATTACTATTACTACTATTACTATTATTA
This sequence comes from Ictalurus punctatus, assembly GCF_001660625.3. Lineage (NCBI taxonomy): Eukaryota > Metazoa > Chordata > Actinopteri > Siluriformes > Ictaluridae > Ictalurus > Ictalurus punctatus. The sequence goes on along the minus strand of NC_030426.2, from coordinate 21,210,758 downwards.
CTATTACTACTACTTTTACTATTACTACTACTACTATTAATACTATTATTACTATTACTACTACTATTACTACTACTATTTGTTATGCAACCCCTGATTTAAAAAACAGACACAAGGTTAGAGTGCGTAAAGGGAAAGAAGCCGAAAAGCTTGAAATGTGGCGATATGCCTCAGCTGTGAGGATGGGACTGTTCAAATAATGTATATAAGACAGAAAAGGAAGCAAAATGAAAGAAAAAATACTTCCAAACAGTTACTTGTTAGAATGAGAACCTAAAGAGTTACAAAAGGACTGACACCTGATGAAGTCACCAACACAGCTCTACTTAAAAAAAGTGTTAATAGATCACAATACCCATATCATATCTTCAAAATGCTCACCATTCTACAGCATATGCGCTTTCTGTCTGTGTTCTAAAATAATATAACCTTCCATTAGTGTGAGCTACAATATAGTCATGCGGTCTATTCTTTAACCATGACCGTGTGCTTACCGGGGTAGCACATTGTGCAGCTCTGTTTTTAAAGACTGTGACAGCTTCCTGTTCAAGAGGCTACAAACCATGAAGTCACACTACCGAAAGAAAAAAAAAAAACAGACTTTCTTCAGACGCTGCCTTCAGACACAAGGCTGCGTAAACAGAGTGTGGCAAAAGAGCGCAATAGAGAAAGGAAGGCAGAAAGAAAGAGGGACTGTGTGTGTGTGCGGGTGTGAGACGGTTGCTACAGCCGTCTCTATGGGCAACCGGAGAAGAACCCTCCACCTCTCCAAGCACAAAGCGCTAAACACCATCCTTGAGGAATTATTTTAATTCCGCACGTCTGCCTGAATCCACGGGAAACCGGGAACAGACCCTGCTCACGTCCTGTCTGCTGAAGACACGGTATTAAGAAAGACAAGCTGACACACAGTAGAGCCAGCACCAGCAGAGAGCCAGGTGCTGAGCTGGAAGAGCAGCCAGGCTGGGAATGCTACCTCGCTGGAATACCCATACACACACTCCTGCGTTCCTCTGGGCTGGGCTTGGGTTTTGGGTTGTTTTAGAGCTCACAGAGGGAGGAAGGGGGAACAGGAGGAGCGCTGGCTGCTGGCTTGACGCGAGTGCCAGTGGACAATCAAACTACAAGCAGTAATGCCAGTCATAATTAATGCCTGCTGTTCCGCCTGCACCCTTTAACTTCTTGGATTCTGCTTAGAGGCTGCACATGAAAACTCTTTTCTCACTTTTCCTAACAGTATTAAAGTAGCAGCCCTTTGCCGTCTCCAGCACGCATCGCAATCGCATTGTGACCACTGACGCCCCGGCCACTTTGTATGCATCGTCAGTTGTCTTTTACGGTGAAAGAAGCAGAACTACGCAAGAGCTATAAACAAACACCTGAAACGAAGAAACTCGCCTAATCCATCGCATGGCAATATTGTCGATCGTGGTATATTTGGGAAATGACGTCGTTTTCACAGGATTAGAAACACTTTGGAACATTACTCGCTGCACCTTTAACGAGTGTTAAAAAAACATCAGTTCTGTGTCTCATCTCCAGTAAAGAAAGCTGAAGGAAAGTAGGCAAACAAAACTGCTTAGAAACGGCACATGCTAAATAAATTTTGAAAAAAAAAAAAAAAAACGTTTTAAACATATCGCTCAACATTTAACGCGTATGTGTTATAAAGAGTTCTTCTAGTCCTTCTACCACATGACCACATGACCTCTGGCCTTCCAGCCATAACCACCATCAGAAAATGATGCCCACTCCTACTACCGAGCAACACTTCCTGGAAAATCTGAAATTTTGACCCCTGGCATAATCTCGCATGGTCCAGACTCGACTTTAAACTTGAAACACTGTACATGTATGAATCTGTATAAATCTGTGGGTCTTTGGTGACGGCTGACACTGTGCAACTGGATCATTATCATCAGTTATAAACTCATACTACATAACAATAAACAGTCCAACTGACATTCAACATGTGTGCATGACTATTATGGACACATTGTGGAATGTTCGCTAGATGAAGAGATTTACCCAGAACCAAAAAGACTCCTAATGGTGATAGGTGTGGCCTTTTTTCATCTTCTCCTCCAAGTGTACTATTTGTATAAAGTGCAGAGAGAATTGGAGGTCGGCTGCTTTTCAGGCCAATTCTGAAAATTAATCAGGGGCTGCAAAATCTGATTTAAAAACAGGCTCAAACTGTACAGTGTACACCTGGATGGGTTGCCAGATTGTAGTTCCCTACCCCACAGCCCAGTCAATTCACTGTAATGCTCCCACACACTATTATATACATCAGAGGTTCTCGAGGGTTTTTTTTGTTTTTGTTTTTTTTTGATTACAGCTAAGGACCCAATTATATGTGGGGGGAAAACGTTTGACAGACTCCTTCAGTACAAATGAATATTATGAACATTAACTAAAATATTAACGTTAAATATTAAACTCATTAACTAAAGTGTGTTCAATAATATACTGGCTATTTATTGGAGCCTTAGAGGGTTTCAATTTCTGAACTTTCCCCTCACAGAACTCATCATTTAGCACAATTCTCATTAGCTCCATGCTGATTTTTATTTATAGGAGTACTTGTTTGAGAGTAATTACGGTTTGGATTAAACTCTTTCAATTCACGAGGCAAGCCAAACAGACTAGTTGGTGGGGATTCTCTCAAACTAACCGTATTACATTAATGATTAAACATTAAACAGTTGATATGTCCTTCAAAACAAAACAAAACAAAAAAAGTAAATTCACCTACTGATACGTGAAAATCAAATTTCAAAATGGATTTAAATCAAAGTGCGCTGTTGCTCTTTCTCCTGCCAGCGGCTCGTGCAGAAACACAGATGATACACGTCTGGCGTGGACCGACTGATGCCTTGACACAGCGTTTATAAGTAGGTTACTCATTTCTGTATTAGTATCCGTATTGACAAGCACCAGAAAAATGCACTTAAACTCTGTCTGAAACAATGCTATTAATACATCCCTAGTAATAACTATAATAATATTGTTAATGGTAGGTTGTGATTTCCACCACTTTAAAAAAGCTAAATCAATACTCCAATTAATAAAAGGTAAAGTTCTGCACAAAACTTTAACATATAAAGAACAGCCATAAACTGCACCAAATGAGATTCAGTCACACTGTCCAGCCTGAACAGATGATTACTCTCATGCGTTCTGGCTCTGTTCTTACATACAGAAATTCTGGTCATAGTTCATGGGCGAGCGATCGAACCAGACAAGATGTCCCAATATAGCATTACTCAGTGACATCTCCACATTAGCAATGCCTGAGCATCTTAAATCTTTATATTAATAGCACTATTGGCAAAAGGACTAGATTACTTGACTGGAATCACAGAACCAAAAGTATCCGTAGTGCACGTGCTTAAAGTCATTTCTTTTTCATTTTCTTCTCATAAAATTGGTTGTTTTTCATCATGTTTTGATCCAGCTTTAAATTCTTAAACTCTTATTTTCTAATTTATTGCCTTGTGTACTTTAATTTGAACTTTTCTTTGTTGTTTACGTTTTTATATTTCTCTTTGATCCTTCAATGCTCTTTGTCTTCATTTTGATTGTACTTATCTAAAGCACTTTGAATTGCCTTTGTGTATGAAATGTGCTATAGAAATAAATGTGCCTCGCCTTGCCTTAATTCAAACTTTGACAATATTACAATATTATTATTATTATTATTATTATTTTTTTTTACCTGGTTACCTTTTTTTTGGTATGGTTTTCTCCTTTTGTCTTAATTTACAACTTTTTTTTTCCCCCTGACCCTGAAATGAAATAATGGTTTTTGTAGACAATGCTATGATGACTCCCTTCTGGCTATGTAGTTTGTTGGTGATGAGAGGAAAAGAGAGGAAAAGAAATATGAGAGGAAAAGAAAACAAGGGAGGTGTGATATAACAATGATAAATAAATGAGTGATAACTATATTTATCTGAATTTCTTCTAACAAAAACAAACAAACAAACAAACAAACAAACAAACAAATAAATAAAAATCCCTGACTCTCTTGGATATGATTTAAGGACCCCTGGAGGTCTCTGGACTCCAGTTTGAGAACCATGGATATACAGGAAATAAAACTATATAAATATAATGCCTTGAGCAACGAGGGGAAACAAATCAATTTGGCAACCCAGAGTCGGTGAAGTCTCTCACTCACAGCAGTGCTCCTCGTCGCTGTTGTCGGAGCAGTCGTCGTCGTCGTCGCATCTCCACGGTGTGGGAATACACCTGCCGTTTCTACACCGGAACTGTCCCGTTTCACAAGCTGTCTCACTCCCTGGAAAGAAAGCCACCATTTCCAAAAAAAAAAAAAAAAGAGGGAAGAATAAAAACAAAACACAGTTACCTCAGTATCTAAGAGGCTCGAGTTACACAGTTACACAGAGGAAACCTAATACACGCGTTTATTACAGGAAGCGCGAGCGTGCAGCACGTGAGCGCACAACAGTGACAGCTCACGTCGGCTTTATTTGTTTACTTCATTCATTCATTCATTCATTCTGACAGCAAAACAACACCGCTGAACCGAAAGAGGACATTATTATGTCTTTTAGACATTTAATAAAAGCAGTAAGGAAGCAGGAGCTGTGTTGCTCCTCTGCTTATCGTATTTGCGCGCTCTCTCTCTCTCTCTCTCTCTCTCTCTAACACTCAGCATGATGACAGGTTAATTTCCGCTTTAAAGACCCACCTTTAGTATAAAAAGTCTCCATGAGGAACACGTGTAAAAGCAGTAGTTTGCCTAGTCCTGTCCGCATTCTTCACGCTGGAGACTCTGCGCTCATATGAAAGGGAAAAACACAGCCCAGCTCCCAGTTTCCTTCAGTTCCTCCTCCACTGTGCTTCACCTCGCCGGACTCGCCGCCGCTCCAATATTCATTTGAATAGGTGACGTCAGGGAGAGTGGGCGGAGTCACGGCAGCACGAGCGCGTCCCTGTGAGAGGTGTTGACGGTATGATCACCTAGTCCAAAATTATCACGGTCGCACGGTATAACTGTATTAATCGACCTTTTAAAAACACACAAGCCAAAATTCTAAATTAAAATATATAATATATTATTATATTATATATATTTAATATATTTATATATATATATATAATTCTGATAATTATAATGATTTTCCCATTCATTGTCAGGATTTATCATGATGTTAAAATAATTTGGAAAGAGACCGTATGCCAAACCACTTAGCAAAAAAAAATAAATAAATAAATAAAATACCTGTTGAAAACCACTTTCAACAGCATTGTGGGTAATGTAGGAAAGTGTCAAGGAAAGAAGTTTAAACTTTAAAATGTCAAGTCAGAATTTCATTAAAAAATAATCATTGCGTGGAATTTAAGATTATATCTTAATTATAAAGATTAATAAGTCATTCAGAGTGGATTTTTTTTTTTCCTTAAGAATGAAACATTTAATTAACCCAAATAGATTAGACAGGGATGTATTAATTCCATTGGCCCCCATGAAGGAAGTAGGATTTTACCACCTCCTAAATCCAAATGTAACCCCTGGATGGCACTAATACACATTTTATTCTATACAAAAAGGAAAAACGTGATAAAATGATAGCATAAAATGTATAGACTTAATTAATTATGCAGGTTGATTGTGTGCCCTTCGAAATAAATACTCACAGGGGTTCTGCGTTTCCCAGTTTTATTTCATTCAATTCAACTTTATTTGTATAACATTTTCAATAATAGACATTGGACAAGGTTACAAAATGCGAGTTTACAAAACCTGTCTATACCCATGAATCACATATTCTGCACCTTTACCTAAGAGAAAAGCTATTTAACAAAATGCCTGACTAATCAAAACCTAAACTTAAAGACTGAGACTGTGTCTGAGTCCTGAACGCTAATTGAAAAGCTTTTCTATTGTCTAGGGGTTTAAGGAAAAGGTTTGGTCCCTTTCATTATTCTAGATACAGAGAAAGAACCTGTACCTTCTGATAGAAGCAGGGTTAGAAGATCATAATAGACCTAAAGTTTGCTCAGGTCCTGTGACCATTCAGTGGTTTATAGGTCATTAATAAATTAGATCTGTTTTTGTCTTTGTTTTTTTTTTTTGTTTTTTTTTACTGGGAGGCAATGTAGTGTAGACAGCAACGCATTAGTTGAAACTAGAGGCAAAAAAAAAAAAAGGCATAAACTAGTTTTCCTGCCTCATTGACCAAAATAATATTTCTTAATCATGTTTCTAAAAATAAGAGCCTTTCATAGTACTCAAGGAAACTGTACACTCACAAGAAGAAAAAAAAAAATACCCCCCCCCCCCCCCCCCCCCAACAAATCCTATGGGTAAGTAAAACATTCAAAATTTGAATTTAGAATATAAAAGACAGTAATAAAAGTATACATGTTTTTAAACAAATTGTTTGTTTTGTCTTTTTTTCTGAGTTGAAAACAGCTGTCCTAGTTATATGATCTACAAGACTGGCATCAATAATCACACCAAGGTCTTTCACTGCTAACAGGTTTATGAATAATTATTCCCTGAGGTAGCATGTAGGGAAAAAAAAGGAGTGGGCCTATGACAGAGGCTTGTGGAACACCACACTTTACTTTTGTATGCATAGAGAAGTCACTATTTACATTTACAAATTGATAGCAATTCGTCAGATAAGATAGTGTATAAAACAGGAAAGAGTCATTCCTCCAACTCCAACAACAGTTTCTAGTCCATCTAGAAGAATATTGTATTAAAAGAGATTAAATAATACAAGCAAAGGGCCTGTAGTAGATCATTTACTACCGTAACCAGCACTGCTTCTGTTTCAGAAATGTAAAGAGACATAAACAATTGCAATATCTTGATGTAAAATTGTTGTAAACTGTACACTCATGTCATGAGTTTACTTTGTCTCTCAACTAGAAGCCTGGAAGGACTTTCTCAGCGGTTGGCACACTATGCCTGGACTAACATTTATTGTGTTTGCATTGATTGGGCAACAACAGATGGAATTTCCCGACACTTCCTGGTTTCTAGCATTGCGTGGGTGCCTATAAAAGATTTGGCCAAACCCATTCTATCTCTTTCTCTTACTTTGCTCCTAGCCTAGCATTAGCAGGACACTGAGCCACCAGAGCTAGTGTCTTTCCTTTTTATTTGAGAGTTCATTTATTCTAAGTAAATAATTGGTCTCATTTGAATTTGGTGCGATATTTAAACAATATTTGTAACAGACATATTTGGTGTTACAAATAGGAAGTCACATACAACATTACATACAATTGTGGTTGCATATTTGGCTTACCATAGCCTTCCTGTAAGCTCGAACCAATCTGGCCATTGTCCTCTGACTTCTTTTATGAACAAGATGTTTCACCCCGCAGAACCTTTCTGTATAAAATCTGGAGGATGGTCTGTGTGAAACTCCAGGAGAACATCAGTTTCTGAAATACTTAAACCAGCCTGTCTGGTACCAACAAACCACGTTCAAAGTCACTGAGATCACATTTCCCCCATTCTGATGTTTGATTAACTGAAGCTCTTGACCTGTAACAGCATGATTTTATGCATTGCACTGATGCCACATGACTGACTGATTGGATGACTGCATGAATGAGCAGGGAAACCTGTTTCTATTAAACTGGCCTTATACATTTTTAAAAATATATAGCACATTCTTCCATCGACTACACTAATATTTTTCCTAAAAAGGAGAAACAGGCTAGAAAATAGTTTGACGATCTAACAGAAAATGTGTGAGAGAAGCAAGCTGATCAATACCTGCTGTATAGTCCGATCTAACAGAAAACATTTGCTGCCAAAGCTAAAAAAAAAAACAACAACAACCATGTAGTCAATTCTTGGCCTGTTGCTTAAAGGAGTATGTAGTAAGAAACAAGATTCAATCTAGATGTAGCAGGGAAGGTTACTATATTGGTCATGTGCATGTAAATCAACACAGCTAGATGTACAGACAGACAGACAGACAGACAAAATGGCATCCAGGTAATTCAGAGAGAGACGAAATTTCACCATACATGTTTTTATCTTCCATATACTGTATGGTTTTGCTGATCTCATTTTCTATGCTTCATCCAGATATCACTTATAGTATTCTAGTTCTTCACAATTGTGCCCTGCGATGGACTGGCACCCCGTCCAGGGTGTACCCCGCCTTGTGCCCGATGCTCCCTGGGATAGGCTCCAGGTTCCCTGTGACCCCTGTGAAAAGGAGTAAGCGGTAGAAAATGGATGGATGGATAGATGGATAGTTCTTCACAACTGCTTTGGCACAATAATGAAATTACACTAAGCATGATGGCTTGGTTTGCCTCACACCTCAGGGGTTGACACTCGGATCACGTCTCCGCCCTGATTGCGCAGAGTTTGCATGTTCTCCATGTGCTTCAGAGATTTCTGCCAGGTACTACAGACAATCAAACAATTGCAAGCACAACACAGGTTTATCCAAAAAAAAAAAAAATCTTTGTTAAATATAGGTCTGCAGCAATTATTGACACCCCTATGAATTAATATGAGAAAAATATATTTGAAGTATATTCCCATTGATATTTAAAAAATTTTAGTACACCTGGATGACTAGGAACCGGAAATTGTTCAACCAAGACTTCCTGTTTCACAGGGGTATAAATATGAGGTAACACATAGGCCAAATTCCCTTAGTCATTCATAACAATGGGTAAGACCAAGGAATATAGCTGTGACGTAACCTGCAAACGGTTGTTGAGCTTTACAAAATAGGAAGTGGCTACAAGAAAATAACGAAAGCATTGAAAATTAAAAACAGGCATGAGAATGCCAATTTCCACCATCAGGGCAATAATTAAGAAGTTCCAGTCAACTGGAAATGTTATGAATCAACCTGTGGCAAAGTGGAAAACTGTTCTGTGGTCAGACGAATCGAAATTTGAGTTTCTTTTTGGAAAACATGGACGCCGCGCCATCTAAACTAAGGAGGACTAAAGAGGAGAGGGACTATCTGGCTTTTTCTCAGTGCTCAGTTCAAAAGCCTGAATCTCTGATGATATGGGGGTGCATTAGTACCTATGGAATGGGCAGCTTGCACATCTGATAAGGCACCATCAATGCTGAAAGGTTTTAAAGCAACATATTCTACCATCCAGATTCCATCCCATCTTTACTTCTGTGAGACTCTGCCTCTCAAAGATACTCTTTTTATATCCAGTCATGTTACTGACAAATTAACCTAATTAGTTGCAAAATATTCCTCCAGCTGTTTCTTTTTAGTAACAATTACTTTTCCATCACAACTTTTTTGAGACGTGTTGCGGCCATCAAATTCAAAATTACTTAATTTTTTCCCTAAAATGGTACATTTACTCAGTTGAAACATTTGACATGTTTTCTATGTTCTATTGTGAATAACATATGACTTTATGAGATTTGCGAATCATTGCATTCTGTTTTTATTTACATTTCACACAGTGTCCCAACTTTTTTGGAATTAGGGTTTTGTATGTATATATATATGTATATATATATATATATATATATATATATATATATATATATATATATATATATATATACACACACACACACACAGATATATATATATATATATATATATATATATATATATATATATATATATATATATATATATATATATATATATATATATATGACTTCAAAATGTCAACTTCAAACTTTTACTTAGGACTAGGACTTACTCTTATGCTTTGGATCATTGTCTTACTGCATAATCCAGTTGCTCTTGAGTTTTAACTTACGGAATGAAGACCGGACGTTCTCCTTTAGGATTTTCTGGTATAGAGCAGAATTCATGTTTCCCTCAATTATTACAAGTTGCCCAGGCCCTGAAGCAGCAAAGCATCCCCACAACATCCCACTCCCACCACCATGCTTGAACTGTAGGTATGATGATCTTTTTGTGGAATTCTGTGTATAGTTTACGCCAGGTGTAACGGGACTCCTGTCTTCCAAACAGTTCCACATTTGACAATCCACAGAACATTCTCCCAAAAGGTTTGACTATAATCAAGGTGTGTTTTGGCAAAATTTAGATGAGTCTTAATGTTCTTCTGGGTTAGCAGTGGTTTTCACCTCACCACCCTTCCATGGATGCCATTTTTGCCCAGTGTCTTTCTGATAGTGGAGTCATGAACAGTGACCTTTATTGATACAAGAGAGGCCTGTAGGTCCTTTGATGTTGTCCTTGGCTTTTTTGTAACTTGTGGATGAGTAGTTGCTGCGCTCTTGGGGGAATTTTAGAAAGTCGGCCGCTTCTGGGAAAGTACACTACTGTGCCGAGTTTTTCCATTTGGAGATAACGGCTCTCACTGTGGTTTTTTGGAGTCCCAGAGCCTTTGAAATAGCTTTCTAACCTTTCCCAGACTGATGTATTTCAATCACCTTCTTCCTCATCATTTCTGGAATTTCAATTTTCGCACAGTGTGTTACTGGGTAATACATTTTAACCAACTTCATTCTGTTCAAAAAGTTCTATTCAAGTGTTGATTTGATTGAACAGGGTTTGCAGTAATCAGGCCTGGTTGTGTCTAGTCCAGCTGAACCCGATTATTAATGCAGTACATTTGGGGAGACAAATACATTTTAACACTGGTCCAGTTGATATTGGATAACATTTTTGCTTCAATAAATAGCATTATCTTTTAAAAACTGTATTTAGTGTTTACTCAGGTTACCTTTGTTTTATCTTAGATTTTGTTTTAATTTCCAAAACAATTTAATATGAGATATACACAAAAACAGGAGAAATCAGGATAGTTTTTCACAGCACTATATATATATGTATGTGTGTGTATGAAACATCAGAATGGGGAAAAATGCGATCCTGGTGATTTGTGATAATGTGGTGTGCTTGGTGGTGCCAGATGGGCTGGTTTGAGTATTTCAGAGACTTTCACACGCAACTGTCTCTAGAGTTTACACAGAATGGTGTGAAAAACCAAACAAACATACAGAAATAAACATGGCAGAAATGCCTTGTTGTTAAGAGAGCTCAGATGAGAATGGCCAGACTAGTTCAAGCCATACTTCTATAGCAACTCCTGTAAGCCAAGAACAGGAATCTGAGGCTGCAGTGGGCACAGATTCACCGAAACTAGACAGTTGAACATTGGATATAGACCAGAAGATGTTTTTTTTTTTTTTTTTTTAAATCTACAATTGTGAAGGTTCAGTTTCAATAGCAATGAAATAAAGAAACATGATCTACACGAACTCAAGCATTGTGAAACAATTCATTAACCTTTTGAGTTTCTTGGTTCAAGCCACAATTGAAGGGAGGTTATATTTTGGGAATACTAATACACTGATTAAACCTTTTGAGTGACTTTAGTCCTTTTGCAAATGAAACAATGTGTTCGGCTATACAGTGTCCACTAATGTTGTCCTTGTATTTTTGTAAAATGTGGCAAAAAGCAAGTGACAAAGACTAATGTATGGTGGGTTGAAGCCAACATTAGTTCATTAGAATAATAAGATGAGTAGAGAACCGAGTTTGCATTTCCTAGCTAGGTAATACATTTCAAAATAGAGATGATGGAAAATGTATATTTAGGAAACCATCCACCCCCAGATGGATTCTTGAGGGGTGGTAAAGTAAAAGTATGATGACTATATATAGCTGCTTTTTATCCCTGGAGATGCTTCCGCACGAGATCTCCTTGGAGAACCATCTGACAGTGCATGAAAGCTTGATCTATTTCTGAACAACCACCTATTGTTATCACCTACTGCTCTTATTGCTAACCTGACTTATGGAGGATTCAATTTCTCTCCACACTGTCCTCTCAGGTTGTTTGCCATCTCAAGATTGTAGTACTGCAGCTCACTTCTGCAAGGTTTTCCCCTGAGTGCCATCAGACCCCTGTAATGGATCCAGAATCTAGCACTTTTCACTCTCTCCAAGTTCTCCCACAGTTCTTCCAAGTTCTCCCATTCCTGCATTCCATCCACTGACTTCCTGCAGCTCATAATATAAGATTTAAACACAGATGCTTGCCTATAAAGCCAAAAACAGACCCCCAGTTTCTAGAAGGCACTGACTACTACATTCCCTTCAAACCACAAACACGGCTTAATGTGATCTAACATCCAACGAAACAGAAGGCAGAAAGGCATCAAGACTCTTCTCAGACCTGGGATTGAACTTTCTCTGGCTGTCTTCAAACAAAGACTGAAGACCTACCTTTTCACTAAACACTTAAGTGAGCATTAAATCTACACTAAAAACTGTCAGTTCTCTGTTGTCTTAGCCACACTACCCCTAATTCAAGATTCTGAGATACACCGCTTGTACTATATTCCATGTGGTAGAAGGCATGATTAGATTCCTCATGATGGTAAAAACTCAGCCAATCAGCCTGGACAGTGCAAAAGCACCCACCTATTACTGGTCACGCACTGCACCACTTTCGTGAGATCGTCTGTGATTTAATGCTGTCACTCATGCAGGATGATGACTGTCATATTTCAGATCAGTGGCTCAGTGAATTGAAAGTTAGCTAAATGAAGGGTAAAATCACATGAAAGTTGTTTCCCCGGAGGAAATGAATCACAATCCATAAATCGTCATGTGTGTACATTCAGGGGACCATACGACCTGTAAATAAGCATCATCACATTCCTATTCCTATCAAAATGTAACATGTGTGTCAAATGTTTCCTCTAACCCCCATTCTTTTGCCTTTACGTTAAAGGGTTGCAACTGGGGGGGAATACATACCAATACATACCAAGCTTTGATGGAAATTAATAAGTGAATCAGAAAACATTATGAAAACTCTATGAAGCTGTTAAAAATGTACACGTTTCCAGGATTAGACTTGTTCCCACAAAAAAACAGAAAGAAAAGAAGCACTTATTGGGCATTTATTCTGTATATTACAGCAGAGTGAATTTTTTTTTCTTTACATATCCCAACTTGTTAGGAATTTGTGGTCAGAGCACAGACTCAGTCATGATACAGCACCCCTGAAGCAGGGAGGGTTAAGGGCTTTGATCAAGGGCCCTACAGTGGTAGCTTGGCAGTGTTGGGGCTTGAACCCCTGACCTTCTTAACAGTAACCCAGTGCCTTTAACCATTGAAAACATGTTTATTTCAGTATAACCCCCCATGCATTGACAAATAACACAAGGGAAAGTCTGGTTACAATAATGTATATAATGTTAAAATGTGATTTCTTCATGCAGTGATTCCAGTCAAGTAACAATTTATTTAAAAAAAAAACAAAAAAAAACAAGATGATTCAGCGATACTTAACCTTGCAGGACACAAAGGGAAAAACCTTATTGAATGTTTTAGACATCCTTACAACCATGCCTACAGTAAACACATTTCTACTGAGGAAAACAGAATAAGGCAGTAGGAAGTTACAATTGTTGATAAACTCTATGTTCATAGAGATAATGTGCAGTACTGTGTATGCAGTGCTTAGTACTCCTACACCTGTTTTAATTCTTGAACATCCATATTATGCACCATCTTCAAAAAACAGCTAAAGACCCACCTCTTCCATGAACACCTAAGTAACCCCTAAAATGCCACCCCCACATTATCCTAAAAACAAAACAAACAAAAAAACCTACTCTGGCACTTACACCTCTAGTCTGCGCACTTTGCTTTTTCTAGAACTCAATTAAAAGATCTTTTATGGTAGCACTATTTGTATTGTTCTGCGCTTAATATATCGCTTTGCTTGTATTTCCTCATTCGTAAGCCACTTTGGATAAAAGCGTCTGCTCTATGAATAAATGCAAATGTCTAATTAGAATGTGGACTCCTGACCATCACAAACATTTGTGGTTCTTCCCCAAACTGTTGCCACAAAGTTGGAAGCACACAATTGTATAGAATGTCTTTGTATGCTATAGCATTAAGATTTCCTTTCACTGGAACTACAAGGCTCAAACATGTTCCAGCATGACAATGCTCCTGTGCACAAAGCAAACTCCGTGAAGACAGGGTGTGCCAAGGTTGGAGTGGAAGTGGAAACTGAACATCTTTGTGGTCAGCCCAGGAATGCAAACTGCACCCAAGGCCTCCTAGTGGAAATCTAATAGAAAGTCTTTCCAGAAGACTGGAGGCTATTATAACAGATGTTCAACAAGCACATATAGGTGTGATGGTCACGTGTCCACAAACATATGGCAATATGCATAGTGTAGATGCGTATTGCGGCTGCACTTTCCAAACTCATGCCATACCATTAGCCATGGTTGTTTCAATTGTATTCAGTATTAGAGTGGAAATTAAGTGAAATATTCAAACACCTTCACCGTTTCTTCTCTCGTTTGGCCCTCTGTGAACCTCTCCCCCCCCTGACCAAACCATAATGCATGGAAACACATAATGATCATTACCCAGTTGTGTTATTTATGTAGGGTTTTGAGGCACTATTTCAGAAGGATTATATTGTCTCTAATGAGATTAATCCATCCAAGCAATTAAGAAGAACTATAACAGCATGAACAGCATGTTTTGTACTGAGCGAGGACAAAGGCCACCTAAAATGAATTGTAATAACTATGATCTCTCAAGATTATTGCACAGAACAGCTGATGATAAGTTTGCCAGAGCCATATCAACCTGCAGTTCTCACCTGGTGTCCTACTGAAGTTATGCAGCAATGAGCCTGGCCAGTACCTGGATGGGAGACCACCTGGGGAAAACTAAGGCTTGGTCTGTGTGGGGCCTAATGCTACAGTATAGTGATGGGGTCACTACACTGTAAAAACAGAACCGTCTCCTAAAAATCCCAGGACACTTCTTGTAAGGAGTAGTGGTATGTCCTGGTGAAATTCCTCCATTGGCCCTTATCTATCATGGCCCCCTAATAATCTCCATCCCTGAATTGGCTACATCGCTCTACTCTCATCTCAGCCAATAGCTGGTGTGTGGTGGGCGTTCTGTACTATGCACTATGGTTGCTGTCGCATCATCCATGTGGATGCTACACACTGGTGATGGTTGAGGAGATTTCCCCCAAAGGTTGCAAAATTCTTTGAGTGTCTAGAAGGTAATTGTAACTGCTAAATGCCAGCCAAAGGGGAACCTTATGGTGCTAGAAAACTCCGCTATTGGAGGTAGACCTGCAAGTATTATGTATTCTTAGAGTTTAAAAAGAATCTTTTAGGCACTGTGATTCTTTATGTCATTGTCAGTATGGCTGCAGACTTTGAACATTAGGGGAATAGCTGGAGTTTAAACCTTTTTAAACGCCTTTCAAATGAATTCAAACACAGTCCAAAAACAGCTCCCTTGCTCATTCAAATTTGTGCTATTTCCCCCCCACTGTTTTGCTTGCTTTTATTTGGTCTTACAAATTCCCACCCACCTGCTAGCTCTCTCCTATCAGCTACCAACTTGGGAATTGAAGACTAACACATGCTTCCTCTGAGACAAGTGAAGGCAACCAACCTCATCTTTTCAAACTGCTGCTCATGCTGCATCTCAGGGCAATGTAACAAACTTGGAGCAAAGTGCCATCCACATTTATGAGCTCACAGACACCCATGATTGGCCAGTGTCGCTGTGATTAACAGAGGAGAGAGGATATCATTCCCCCCACCGCCCACCGCCTCCCAGAGAGCACGGCCAATTTTGCTCCTGGACACAAATGACCGCGGCATCATTGGGGTTTGAACTTGAATTTATGGCTAAACCTGATTTTTCATCATTTATGTCTGTTTCCTAGAATGAGTATGAGCCTGTTAAGCAGCAATACCAAGCAGCCTAGCATGAACACACACACTTGAGACACTGTTGCATTTGGTCTCAGGTGTTTAGACATAAAATGAGAATATGGAGGTGAGTTGTGAAGTGATACTTTTCAAAGGAAAGATATCTGTAGCAGAAGTGTAGAGCGGTGTAGTTCTCATGCTCCATTATCAGTAGGCTGGTGCACAGTCACATCTGTAAATTCTGCAAGTGAAAGGAAGAGAGAGAATTAGAGGGTGGGTAAACATCAATCTCATCTCAGCTACTTTGTATCACCCTGATTCAATCTGGGGAGGGATCTTTGTCCTCCAGATGTAGATGGACACATCTGGAACAACATGTGACATTGTTGTTTGAAGAGTTGTCCAGCATGTCTATATGGTCGCTAGCCATGGTGCTGATCCTGAACAGGTGTTGCTTTTTCTTATTTCTTTTCCTTCATTAATACTGTATACACCAATCAGCCGTAACATTGAAACCACAGACAGGTGATGTGAATAACATTAATTATCTCAGTACAATGGTACCTGTCAAAGGGTGGGATATATTAGGCAGCAAGTGAACAGTCAGTTCTCGAATATGTTGGACACAGGAAAAATGGAAAAGCGTCAGGATCTGAACAACTTTGACATTGGACAAATTGTGATGGCTAGATGAAGCCATCTAGGTCAGAGCATCGCCAGTATGCAGTGATTAGTACCTACCAAAAGTGGTCCAAGGAAGGATAATTGGTGAACCAATGACAGGGTCATGGGCACCCAAAACTCACTGTTGCTCGTGGTGTGTGAAGGCTAGCCCATCTGGTCCTGTCCCATAGAAGAGCTACTGTAGGACAAATTGTTAAAAAAGTTCATATTGGCTATGATAGAAAGGTGTCGGAACAGACAATGCATCGCAGCTTGCTGCGTATTGGGCTACATAGCCTTAGACTGGTCAGAGTACCCATGCTGACCCGGTCCAACACCAAAAGTGTCACTGCAGACCAAGTACACCCCTTTATGGCAACTGTATTCCCTAATGGCAGTGGTCTCTATGAGAAGGATGATGCTCCCTGCTACACTGCAAAAATTGTTCACGAATGGTTTCAGGAGCATAACAAAGGTGTTGACTTGGCCTCCAAATTCCCCAGGTCTCAATCCGATCAAGCATCTGTGGGACATCCTGGACAAACAAGTCCGATCCACGGAGGCCCCACAGCGCAACATACAGGACTTAAATGATCGGCTGCTGACATCTTGGTGGCAGATACCACAGCACACCTTCTGAAGTCTTGTGGGGGTCATGCCTCAACATCTCAACAGGTCTGAGCTGTTTTGGTGGCACAAGGGGGACCTACACAATATTACGTAGGTGGTTTCAATCTTATGGCTGATCTGTGTATGTGTCCAATCATACAGTATGACTATCACTGTGTATAAATTTAGCACACTCAAATCTGCCATTGATCATGAGTGTCTGATCTAATACCACCAAAAGTGGAACATTTCGATTTTTGTCATTGGTGTTCTTTCTTATCTGTAGCATCAAATGTAATTTCACACTTCAATTTCTTTCAGTCCAAATTAAATTCTGAAAGATCCTGTTGTCTCAGCCAGATGCTCCTGTTCTGTTTATTTTGCCCTCCTTCGGATATCAATAGGCTCCAGGCTCACTCGCCTTTTAAGGCATTTGGTTCAATAGCAATAGTAAGAGGACATTGTGGTCGACTTTCAGGGTGTATGTAAATACAGTAAAAGAGAATTATTTATGGATTTAACAGTTTGTGTGCAGCTTTGGGGCTTTTTACCTACTAACCCTAAGAGATTAACATGTTTGTATGGAAGTCAGATGCCATGAAGAGATCAAAATCTCTCTCTCTCTCTCTCTCTCTCTCTCTCTCTCTCTCTCTCTCTCTCTCACACACACACACACACACACACACAATTTATTTTATAGACTCTTCTCTCTATTCTTCAGGTACCTTCCCCATCATCACAATAATACATCCTAATAATCAGCTCATCTAAATGCAAATCACAAGGAGTAGAAGATTTCCTCAGCATATTGAATATAATTTCACATCACACAGTATACCGTGATTCCTCAGGATTTAACTGTTTAGTGCACATAACTCAAATACTAATATTGGCCTGCGAGCCAATAAATTTTTATCTAAATATTTTAGAAGCTGAGAGTTTTCAGTAGCTGAAAATAAGGGGGAAATTTGCAGAGTGAAGATCTATATCACAGGCTACAACGGAAGAATTTGAGCAACGTTGCATTATTCCAAAGCATAAAGGGCAGTATTCAGAGAATGTTAATACGGAAAAATTGAACATAGATATTTAGGTCTCAGGCATAACTACTACGGATTTACAGGTTACTAAGACAGGATGATTCTGACCTTGAACTTAAGTCTGTTTTCTTTGCTCAGTATCAGCTCAAGAGAGGAGCAGTATTAAGTCCAAGTCTCATGCCACTGTCTGACAGATGCAAACATAACATGTTACGCTGAAATTTATGTTAAAAAATAATGGAATATCATTGGGTGCCAATATTAAATGCATAAACATGACAAATGAATTAATTAATGAATTTGATCATATCTATAATGTCCCTGAAAAGTTATATAACACTTGATTAAAATGTAGCAGATGTGTGCTTGGTCAGCTTATCCTTCAAACCATGAACATGTTTCCTTTACAGCGTTTAAAGAAACTATGGCATTTTCCCTTCCTCAACTTCACACTTTGTGATGTGCTGGATCAAGTGCTATTTTATAAACTACCAAAAAATGAGGAATGAAGCTAAACTATTAAATTAAACCAAATGTACCGTGATTCGTGTGATAATTACAACAAGGCCTATTCATGCAGTAATTTATTGGCAGTACTAGGCATCTTTTAACATGCTTATTTCTGCCATTATCTCATTCATATATCAATATTATCTATATATTTTTTCAAATTTATTTTGTAAATAATTGCTTGCTTTAATGTTACATCATATTGCAGTTGATATTACAGCAAAGAAAAATGACATTATGTCTTTAAAAGGTACATTTTTGTGTTTAAAGGAGATGTTTGAGATATCGTAGACACCAGTACTCAAGAAAAATCTGGCAACCTCAGAAGCATGAACTACATGCAGGTAATTTAATCGGAATGGGCTGTTTAGAAATTCAATTTAGGCAAACACTGCATAAGCTGTAGTTTGAATGAGTTGAACTTTCCTCACATAAAAATTGACATAAATTAGTGACTCTCAAAGGGTGGAGATAGTGTAGGTTTTGTCTTTTTCTTTTTCTTTTTCTTTTTCTTTCTTTCTTTTCTTTCTTTTTTTTTTTTTTTTTTTTTTTTACATAATATTGCTACATATTGGTATCTCTTTTGTTCTTTTGATAAATTGTTTGGCTCTGATATCAACTGCATTTAGAGGAAGCAAAAAAAAATCCTGTATAGATCTTTGATGAAATGCTGTGAATGATCAGTGTCCCCATTTCACAAAGCA
This sequence comes from Ictalurus punctatus, assembly GCF_001660625.3. NCBI lineage: Eukaryota > Metazoa > Chordata > Actinopteri > Siluriformes > Ictaluridae > Ictalurus > Ictalurus punctatus. The sequence continues at coordinate 21,191,529 of NC_030426.2, read as the reverse complement.
TTGAGGAACTAATTAAAAGGACGCAGGGTTCATCACAGGAATAATGATTTGCCTGGTAATTATGGTGAAACCAAAAATATCTAGGCTAGCAACAGTGCAAACAGAAATCCAAGATAATGATATCTAAACCATCATGAAATGAAGGGAATGCAGTGAAATCTGTTAATGCCTTAAATTCCCAGGACCTCTTCTTCCTAGAGCAACAATCCTCACCCGCCTAACTCCAAACCTTTCCTACTAATTTTATTGTGGTTACTGAATATTTCCTAGCAATCTCTGAATAATATCACTGAGAATGAATAACTCAGCCATAACACATGGATTTAAAAGGTTACACCGGAAATCCAAACGAGATGCATCATTGTTGTTTATTTTTCAGCACTCAGTGGTTTGGTGAGCAATTACAGAAACACGATTACACTCCAGTACAGGATGTTTGTCCTGATCGAGTCATGCTACAAAGCACTAATCAGTTGGTCGGGTTGAATTATGGTGAAGATCTGAGGGAATTTAATCTGTGCTTGTGTGAAATCGTTTTTTCGAAAAAAGCTGCTTCACAGGAAAAGGAGGAGCTAATATCCTGTGGACATATCCTTCTGTTGGTGTGCACACTGTCATGAACACGCAGTTATTTCGAATGCTCCTCGCCCTTTGTACTCAGAGGAAAACAATACCGACCGCTGAGCTCTTTCAGCAAGGCTTAATAAAGCAGTCATGCATTCAAACTGAAATAAGGCATCATGCCTTTTTAGAAATCACTGTGCTGGAGGCTAATAAGGCCAGCTAGGTCTGCCTGACCCTGACTGCTCACCGAGGTACAATAAATCATTTTACAGTGCAAAGAAATGAAGCAATTTCCAACAGCATTGGAGAGGAAGGCTAGAAAGAAGGAAGGATCTTGACTTGGCATCATCTAAAAAGGTGTGCAAATTGAGTAACTGGCAAGAGAACTGAACGATGTGGAAAGACGGAGCGGTTACAGAAGTACCAATGAATACGAGAGTCGGCGAATACGGAAAAGACGCTTTAAAATGTAAAGTGGGCAAGACAGACAGGAATGAAAATGTCACACAGGATTGAAAAGAAGGCGGAGGTTTTCACTTCATATATCCTGTTGAAATATCCCATCCATTCGAATAGAGAGATTACCAGGCACCTTAGAAACAGAGAGAAGAGCTTTGTGAGAGATTTTTCTCTAATCCTGCTTCAGTCCCGTGACAAGATGACCAGCACATGACACAGACTGAGGATCGAGACACAGAAAATGAGCTCACAAGAGACTTGGCATAGAGGTCACTCTTTTGGATATGGAAGTATAAATAATAGGTAGGCTAACTGAGCCTGAAGAGAAAATAATCAAATAATCAAAAACAACAACAACAACAACAACAATGGCTGATGATGGTTAAAAAAACAACTCTTTTAACTACTTAAACTTCACGGTTATTCTTCAATTATATATCTTAAAGCACAATATACTTACTTAATATTTCTATTAATTATTTCATAGCTATAGCCTAACCAATTGGAGAAGGCAGGAGCCAGGAAAAAAATATATGTACTTTTCACACGGGAAATACAGTATTGAATAAATAAACGTGAAGAAGCTGGACTAGTACCTTTGGAGGAGAAACTGAAATAAAAAAGTCTAAGCAAACATTGTGCAATCAAAGTACAAACTACACCAAGGGACAAACAACACCTCCAGGGTCGGGGGTTCGATTCCCACCGTGGCCCTGTGTGTGCGGCATTTGCATGTTCTCCCCATACTGTGGGGGTTTCCTCTGGGTACTCCAGTTTCCTCCCCCAGTCCAAAGACATGCATGGTAATCTGATTGGCGTGTCCAAAGTGTCCGTAATGTATGAATGGGTGTGTGAATGTGTATGTGATTGTGCCCTGCGATGGATTGGCACCCCGTCCAGAGTGTACCCCGCCTTGTACCTGATGCTCCCTGGGATCGGCTCCAGGTTCCCCGTGACCCTGAAAAGGATAAGCGGTATAGAAGATGGATGGATGGATAGATGGATTATGGATTGTAGCAATCATGAATAGTGCTGACTCTGTGTTTTTCAACGAGTGTCTTACTATGTGTTTATGCGTAACAGCCTATGATGAGACCCTGTCTTGCAATGCACAACCATAAATGTTGCAGAATATTGACACGTAGTTACTCATAAGGAGTGTCGGAGTTTTCTAAGGCTCAGGTCTGTTTTTATGAAATCTGTCAGAAAACAACAGTACTCATTTGATCAAACTGTGTGTTGCATATCGCATTTTCGGGACATAGCAGTGCTTAAACGCTCCGTAATTTCTTACAACGTTTAACCCTGCTGCTGTCTTTAAAAAATACCCAGCTGTCTTCATGTAACTGTGCGGACGCACGCAGGTGGGTGTGAATCCATGTGCAGAAGATTTTATTAAACGACAACAACCACAGCAACAACAACAACTAATTAAACCAGTAAACAAAGCACAAAGAGATAGAACACAAAGAAACTAGACTAGAAGAGTAGCAAACTAGATAAGTTTGGTTCAATGCTTTGACAAGACATAGATACACAAAAGGGCATATCATGACAAAACATTCAAAAGTAGAGCACAAAACATCTGAACGTGATTGAGACACATTTGGAAGATAAATCAATGACGAGACAGTGGATAGAGACGACTGAATGTAAAAATAAATAAATAAACAGAAGACAGAGATAACAAAACAAAATAATTTTTGACCACAGCAGGGTCTGAAAGCAGTTCAATATTTATGTGTACAAATGCACCTCTGATTGTGGAGATGTAAGAAGATAAGTAGGCCTGCTCAATCCCTCAGTGACTTTTAGTACAGTATCTACTATGTGCAAGAATCGACTCCACCATAAACGTCACATCGATACTCCACACCAGTTGTGGTAGCACACAATACCTACAAGCGTACTATTTGGGGATTTTGTTTTATTTGACACCTTACTGCATTTTATGTGAGCCAAGCTAAGCTGAAAAATTTCACCCAGCGTTCACACCATTCCTTTCTACCTGATTCATCAGCCTTCCCTAGGCTTTGTTAATCATGTGCAGTGTATGTAAAACAGTAATCAGAACGTAAGCTGAGTTTTGTCCTCCTCTTTTGTGTAAGTTAATAGAACAGCTCATTTCCATGGCAGGAATCTATCATTGAGGAAGCTTTCCTACTGTAATTAGAAACATCACATTTTTGCTTTCTCTTCCTTTTAATGATCATTTTGGAAAAGCTTTGGATGGCAGTTACATAAACAAGTACTTGCAAATGTGCTCCATAATATTTCTACTTAAAATTCCAGTCAATGAGGTGGTTGCAGATGTTTTTGTGCTTAGTTTATATCCGAGAAACTTAAGAACAACACGGCTGTCTGAATGTTCTGCAGTTATCTTTGTTAGTTGATATTATTTAAACCATTATGAAGGCTAGTGGTGCATTTAGGTCACGTTGTGGGAAAAAAAAAACTTAATTCAATTTCTGATCTGTATTTATTTGGAAGCAATTATAATGTATAGATAGTATACTGTATGTTTATATACACATATTGACATACCCTACAACATACAATAATAGCACAAACAGAAAATGTGTTCATTATTATTATTATTATTATTATTATTATTATTATTATTATTATTGTTGTTGTTGTTGTTGTTGTTATTATTATTATTATCCATCCATCCATCTTCCACAATGCTTATCCTTTAGGGTCTCTGGAGCCGATCCCAGGGAGCATGAGGTACAAGGCGGGGTACACACTGGACAGGGTGCCAGTCCATTGCAGGGCACAATCACATACACACTCACACACCCATTCATACACTACAGATACTTTGGACATGCCAATCAGCCTACCATGCATGTCTTTGGACTGCGGAGGTAACCGGAGTACCCGGAGGAAACCCCCCGCAGCACGGGGAGAACATGCAAACTCCGCACACACAGGGCCACGGTGGGAATCAAACCCCCGACCCTGGAGGTGTGAGGCAAATGTGCTAGCCAGTTGTTGTCGTTGTTATTGTTTTTGTTGTTGTTCATCTGAACCCAGAACTATAGTTATGCGAGTTTGTTCAGTATAAAATGGACGTTCAAGTTTAACTACATTCACATTGTTAAAATACAGAAAAATTCTAAACTCCACCTTCTATTTTAAATGTGCACACCTTCCGCAAACTAGAGTGTCTAAATCTGAATCTGAATCTGGATCAAACGTATTGTCCCATATGGGAAATTCATCACAGCATGGCTCCAATAAATCAGCCATCAAGAATGAATAAACAAAACCCCCACAGAACAAAAAAAAAAAAAAAAAAAACACAACCCAAGACAGACTGAAACTATGGAAGACATTTTCCACCACAGAGAGAGAGAGAGAGAGAGAGAGAGAGAGAGAAAAATAAGGTCATTTTAGGACTTTATTTCTCACAATTTTTGGTTAGCGTCTCACAATTCTGACGATTTATTTTACACGCAATGTAGACATCCACTTGACGCAGTACTTGAAATGTGACTAAGTTAAAGTAATGAGCGTACGCTAACATCCGGTATTCCTTGGCTTGACTAGATGATGAGTGTTCTTCTGATATATCCTATTTATAGACAATGATTGATGCTTTGTCGGTGCATTCTTTGTAACTCAATAAATGTCAAGTGGGCCGTCTAAATTGTGAGAAAAAAGTCAGAATTGTGAGATGTAAACTCACGTAATTACGAGAAATAAATTCAAAATTGTGTGATATGAACTAACAATTCTGAGAAAAAACTTTCAGAATTACAAGACGTTGAGTCAAAATTGCGAGAAACAAAGTCAGAATTTTGATATTTAAAAAAGAAATTTTAAGAAAAACAGTCAGAATTGTGAGATATAAAGTCGCAATTGTGAGAAATATAAGTCGCAAAAGCAGAGCAGAGGCTGAATTTAAACAGTTAAAAATAAACAAAAGCATATAGGCTACAACCATTTAATCCTCTGACTAATGGTCACGAATGGTGAGACTTAGCGTAACTAGCTTCTGATAGTAAGGGCAGCTTAATGTGCATACAGTAGTACAAATAGAAACAGACTTGTGTCCAAAGCATCTTCTTTTTTTCATTAATGAAATCCTGATTCCAGTTCAGTGATGCATGTTGGCATGTCTAAAAGGGATCACAACCTCAGTGGGCTGTAACAGCAGTGGATAATGAGCTATGAGGTCAAGCAAGTCCAATACACATTTTAACTCCTAACTTCACCATGTCATGTACAGCACACCCAGCAGCCTGTCTCTGGTTTGTGCTGACTGCATGATTTTATTTGCTATGTATTTTATCTACAGTAATTGCCTTTAAATGTCTTTTGTCACATACGCCACAATGCCCCACCGGTGTCCTGAATGTCTGATTACATTCCAGCCATGTGTGACAGCCATCAGGCTTATGGTTTGATAAATGCCACGTCATAGCCGAATGATTTATTTGAAGGTTCTGTTATAGTGCTCTTTCTGAATGCAGAGCAAAGTGGCTGCCTGTTCCGGCCACTCCTCCGCTAGACACATAACGCTTCTCATTTAAAGCAAAAAAATATATATATCTATTTTGGCCTCATCCATCCACAAAACATTTTTACAATATCCTTCTGGCTTGTCCACGTGATCTTTAGAAAACTGCAGACAGGCAGCAATGTTCTTTTTGGAGAGCAGTGGCTTTCTCCTTGCAACCCTGCCATGCACACCATTGTTATTCAGTGTTCTCCTGACGGTGGACTCATGAACATTAACATTAGCCAATGTGACAGAGGCCTTTATTTGCTTAGAAGTTACTCTGGGATCCTCGCAAACTCTTATGCGTCTTGCTCTTGGAGTGATATTTGTTGGATGACCGCTCCAGGGGAGGGTAACAGTGGTCTTGAATTTCCTCCATTTGTACACAAACTCTTTAGAGATGGTTTGGTAACCTTTTACTGATGAGCGTCAACAACTCTTTTTCTGAGGTCCTCAGAAATCTCCTTTGTTCAATGCATGATACACTTCCACAACCATGTGTTGTGAAGATCAGACTCTGTTAGATCCCTGTTCTTTACATAAAACCGGGCACTCACTCACACTTGATTATCATCCCATTGATTGAAAACACCTGACGCTAATTTCACCTTCAAATGAAACTGTTAATACTAGAGGTTCACATACTTTTGCCACTCACAGATATGTAATATTATATCATTTTCCTCAGCAAATATATGATGAAGTATAATATGTTTTGTCTCATTTTTTAATTGGGTTCTCTTTATCTACTAAGCCATTAGTGAAAATCTGATGATGTTTTAGGTCATATTTATGCTATATATATATATATATATAGCGAGAGAGAGAGGGAGAGAGAGAGAATTCTAAAGGGTCCACAAACTTTCAAGCACCACTGTATACAGTATGCAGGGAAAGTTTTCTGTAGTTATCATGCGATCATATGATACAACTATAGCTCATTTTAAGGACTTTTATCTTTAAAAAAGAACTTGTCCTCAAGATAAGCAGCATCTCTGATTTAAGATGTTGTTTCCTTTGACGTCCTCCAAGTGAAAAAAAAAAGGACTTTTCACAGACTAATGAATTAATAGTATGATATTTATGTATTTATTATTAGCCTCAAATGGTATTCCTGCACAACTCGATAGAATATTACTTAAGTCTGTAGTTGCATCTGAGGTCGGAATACCGTTGTGCACATTTTAGATATTAAATCCTCACTTGCTCTGAATACAGCTCATGGTTACTACAACAGCTGGATTTTGCTTGTTTTTGTGATTGTTGTGGCTTGTTTTTGCTGTAGCTTTTATCAAAATTTGCACTGGAAGTTGTGGAGTTTATTTTATTTATTTATTTATTTATTTATTTATTTATTTATTTAAAGAAAACTACTTGAACTGGCGAAATTGCAATTGCATGAAATTGTTTTTCGCTGGGATGACTGTTGGTAAATGAGCCCTTTTAGCTGTACTTATGATTGACTCGAAGAGGGTTTTGGCTGAATGTGTGCTGTGATGACTTCACATGACGCATTTTGGCCCAAATCTGCCCCCCAAAATTGCAAGCTCCTCCGACTATTGCTGAGTTTGCTTAACTGTGCGTTCATTTCTGCGATCACAAAATCCTCAAGGGACTGTTCAGTGAACGCTGAGTTTGTGGTAATGCTGAACTCATTTTTTGTTTTTTTTGTTTTTTTTTTTTTAATTCTGCTCTCGGGGTCTTCCAACAGAACAAAAATACATATTTATAGTCCAACTGAACTACAAAACCTTACAATTCTAATTGAATTAACAATGATAATAAAATTTAATTCAGACAGCTAAAGCTGGGCTGTAATTATAATTTAACATTACAAAAAGTGATGAGACAGTGGCACAGTGAACTCTCTGGTTATAATAAGTGTCATTACTGTAGACTTTTACGTTGCTATGCAACTGCACATTACAGTGTCATGACTTTGCTGTAGATGTTAAGTAAAATTCACAGTTTATAAGTAGATGTGTGGGATTTAAAGGCATCTCAATGGAGTTCATGAACCAATTTATGCGCACAAATGAATGAACAAAAGCAGTTGGACTGAAAGGCTTATTAAAACTGGAAGACTATCTAGTGCATCTTATACATGCTAAAAGTACAGAAATTTCATCCAGTTGATTAACATTCATTGATCTTTTTAAGTGCTCTATTATATTTATATAAGGTCAGAATCATATAGTGAATCAAGAGCCTGTCTCAGGAGCACCTGGCACGGATGCCTCTCCATCATATGGCATCACTCACACACACACACACACACACAAACATGAATATGAATATACTCTCATACTTTCAAAATAGTTTATTTACATAGCAGAAAAAGGAAACGAGTAGCCCCTTAGAGGGATTATGTCCACCATTAAAAACAGCACACATTAACTTGTCAAAATCATCATGCGTTTGAGGGATGAGGTGATATTTTTACCGATAGCACCTACTACAGTTACATTTTCGCACAGCCGACGCAATACCTTGGGGTTAAATCAAAATCATAGTGAGTGTTAGATGCATCATTGGTGCGGTCTGATTTCTCAGTCTCCATAGTGGCAATGTTTCCTCCGAGGTAGAGCTCAATGAGCTCTGAGAAATGCATGGAACGTCCCATTATTTGGAGTTGACACTTAATTATGACTCAGAGTAACAGGATGAGGCACTGGGGAACTCAAGCTGTAGAAAAATGAAATAAGGACTCAGGAGTACTTCGCCTGGACCAACAAGAGAGGAGTCCCATATGGCTGAAAAGATTTTTTTGCTCCCCAATCGTAAGCAGTAAGACAAGACAAGACAAGACAAGACAAGACAAAACAAGCAAAAGGCTCAATGAGTGGTTCTATTGTCATATTAGCATGGTAAACAAGAACTTGTTATTAAAGTGATTTGCCCCCCCCCCCCCCCCCAAATAAATAAATAAATAAATAAACAACTGATTCATTCATTTTCAATAGGTTTATCAAGCTTACAGTGGATCCAGAGACTATCCCAGGAACACAAGTTGGAGGGAAGAATACACCCTGGATGGGACATATATATACACTATAATTAGTATATTAGATCAAAGATTCTGATTTGCTGTGTTGGAACCTACAAGAACCAAACTATTCTGTGGAATTGGGCAGTATGGTCACTCTCTGCCGTAACTCAGCACACCTCTGACATTCAGCTGCATTGTATCATGGAACTTTGAGCCAAACGGATGCTCCAATATCTCCACTACTTCTAAGGTAGAGTTCTTATTAATATGGCATTAAGCATTGCTGTTAAATGGTGAACAAGTAAAGAAGCTCTTGATCTGACAGTGATCAACCTGATCATTATATCTGACAGTGCTTTTTTTTCCTCCTACTAAACACCACTGTAATTGTGCTAGCAATGTCTCATATGAATAAGGAAAATACAGTACCAACCAACAGTTTAGCAGCAATATCGCTAGGCACATCACAAATATTTCTAAATAAATGATTAAAAAGCATATTTCAAAACATATTTAATGTGTTTCAGAATAACCGTGGAGATGCAGTGTGAGGATTCGTGTGCTGAAGCTTAATAACAATCCATATAACCAAATCCAGGCCACAGTCCAAATATATGAGTTATTGAACAGTCTATGGTCAGAATACCAGCAAACATAGTAGTAAAGACAAAAGGATGGTTATACACAACAAAGACAATACAAAGCCACACAGGAAGTGACCCAGAAGTGCGTGTGAGTTGTAGAGGTCGCGTTTATTACCCCAGAGCGGAATCCTTGTTACACTGACTTATTTAGGGGTTTACCTTTAAATAACTAAACAAATTGAAGACACAGGAGCTGATCCTAGGGTTAAACTTGTATGTCCTGTACAACACACTAACACAGGGAAAACCTCAATCTAATGCATGGATCAATAGTTCAGAACATACTTATACATTACTACGTATTCCCAAATTTCCAACAAGAGGCTGGCAAAAAATTTAGGAAAATGAGATTCACTGCATGTAACACAATGTACAAAAATAAAGTTAGGAATATACATTGAATGTGTAGAATGACTAGCAGATATAGTTCCATTTTAATAATAAATGCTGAAATATATTTGTTTTCTAAAAGAATACGATAAAGATGGAAAAGATACAGTAATAATGGCCACGTATTGCTCATCTGTTTAGTGTATACTTGACTCAAACGAGACCATGCAAACGTTGCTACAATAAACTGGAACACATTCTTTGTCTTTCCTCATTTTCGCTTTGTTGCTCTTGTTGTTTTGCATCGTACCGCTATGCCACAAGACATCGAGCAACAGATAGTTCCTCGGTTCTGCCGCATCCACACTGTATCACAGGGCAGAAGTCTACAAAAGCAGGCCTAATCCACTGAGCTGTTTTGCGGAACAAACAGCTCTAGACTCCTGCTGTGCCAACACCTTCCACCTTTCAGTGAAATGTAAATCCATCATGAAACAATAACATTACAGGGCAAAATTGGTCAATACAATTTTTCTGCAGGAATAGAAAAGTTTTCTGAAGGAAAAAAAAAGCTTGACAGGAAATAATAAACCTGCCAAAATAAACCTGACAAAACAAAACAAAACAAAACAACAACAAAAATAAAACCGCATTGATGCAATTGCATGTCAAGGATGAGAAGCCGAGTCATTTCAGCTAAATGAATTTGTCTGCAGGAAAATATGCTCCTGAAGCACATTAATCTCTCTCATTAGCATGCATAATGGTACTTTCTTACAATAACATGCTTCATGTTATTGTTATAGATTCAGGGAATTGTTAGAGAATTAGAGCTGTTCCTTTGCATAAATTATCCCTATTGGTATGCATCTAATTGCTATCAGACAAGGCCGGTAAATTACCCAGGTTATATTCACAAAGGTCTAAGTCTTATAATTTGCATGAATATTGGTAGAGCAAAGGATAGAAAAAAGAAGCAAATAAGATATTTTTTTTTTGCTCCATATACAGTATAAACTGATTAACAGGGGGGTCGTTGAGGGGAGATGATGGCATGCGGGGTCGGGGGTCGGAAGCATGGTGCCCATAGGAGGGTGAGAAAGCACTCAGCTCAAACAAAGACGATTAGAACCACAGCTAGAGGCAATAAGGTGAAACAAAGTAAACATGCACAAGGGGACCATTACACATGGTGCTTCAATACAGTATTAAGACTGGCTCAATTTGTGAAATTTGCTGCAATACCAAGGATTGAGACCGGTTCAAGAACAACATGGATGAAGCCCATATACACGGCTCAAAAAACATATATAGATAGAACTTACTTTCAATATCCAAATATGTACTGGATTTCATTACCCAGGTGCTTTCCGCCTCAGTGAAATGCCTTTTCAAGTATTTTATTGTGGTTTGATCTGACCGCTGTTTTTGCTGAAAAAGCAGGAAAACGTACTACTCAGACGTCTCCAGTAGTGAAGGGGTCAAATATTCAAGTTTCAGGTTTATTTGTCATGTGCATATGATGTCTGTGGTAATTGTACATTGAAATGCTTGTTGTGAGTCTCAGGTATATATACAGTGCCTGCCATTCATATTGGCACCCTTGGTAAATATGAGCAAAGAAGGCTTTGACAATTTGTCTTATTGTTTAACCTTTTGATCTTTTGTTTAAAAAATTCACATAAATACTCTGCTCTATGGATATCAAACATATATATATATATATATATATATATATATATATATATATATATATATAAACACACACACATATATAAACGTTTTATATATATATATATATATATATATATATATATATATATATATATATATATAAAACGACCCCAAACATACCTCCAAGACAACCACTGCCTTGCTAAAGAAGCTGAGGGTGAAGGTGATGGACTGGCCAAGCATGTCTCCAGACATAAACCCTATTGAGCATCTGTGGGGCATCCTCAAACGGAAGGTGGAGGAGCACAATGTCTCTAACATCCACCAGCTCCGTGATGTCATCATGGAGGAGTGGAAGAGGACTCCAGTGGCAACCTGTGAAGCTCTGGTGAACTCCGTGCCCAAGAGGGTTAAGGCAGTGCTGGAAAATAATTGTGCCATACAAAATATTGACACTTTGGGCCCAATTAGGACATTGTCACGTAGGGGTGTACTCACTTTTGTTGCCAGCGGTTTAGACATTAATGGCTGTGTGTTGAGTTATTTTGAGGGGACGGCAAATTTACACTGTTACACAAGCTGTACACTCACTACTTTACATTGTAGCAAAGTGTCATTTCTCCAGTGTTGTCACATGAAAAGATATAATCAAATATTTACAAAAATGTGAGGGGTGCACTCACTTTTGTGAGATACTGTATATATATATATATATATATATATATATATATATATATATATATATATATATATATATATATATATATATATAAATAAATAAAAGATTTCCCACAATCCAGTGTGTGTGTGTGTGTGTTTATATATATATAAATATATAATCTTTTATTTTAAACGCTTGTACACAGAGGTTCCCAGAGGATTTTGGATATCCGTGCATGCCGAATACCGAATAACAGTGGGTCGCACTCACAAAAAACTTAAGAACCACTGTATTAGATTATTAGATTTTATTATTTATAATTTATCTATTGTGTTAGATATTTTAAGTAAGGTGCAGATGCTAACTGTAAACACTGGAATATGTGCAGTCACGGTATGTGAACAAGAATGCAAAATGACGTAAAATAATAGTTGCTGTGTAAATGCTGTAAATGCTACAGCTAAACCATAGATATTGGAACTATGCAGATGCAGACACAGCATGCAAAGACTGGGTCAGAGACACATCTACTTCCTGAGAATGGTCAAGTCTTTTAGTGTTTGTCTTCTATCAGACTCTCTCTCTCTCGCTCTGTCTCTGCTTTAGTGTTATGGGATAATTCTATTAGTACAGGTGACGCCTGCAGGCACAATAAACTGATTAAAAAAGCTGGCTTTGTTTCAGGCGTAAAACTACATTCTTTGTAGAAGGCATCAGAACGAAGAACACTCAGTAAGCTCGGGGCTATCTTAGATAATAACTTTTATTTTCCTCATGCCAGCTTGGCTGAACAGAGAAGCCTCTACAATAACAGACTGAAGTGATTCGCCTCAATAGCATAAATCAGGGATGCTTGCAGGTAGTCACGATCCACTGTGATCTTACCCAGGATGAAGTGATTAAGGAAGAAAAATTCAATAAAATTTATGAATACGATTTTACCTAAATTCTGTATTTCAATTATGCTTTTCATCCAAATTGTAACTTACAGTCTGTTGTTTTTCTGTCTACAATTAAGTAATAACATAATAATGGTGCATATATAATATGGAAATTATAATATGGTAATTACTAGCTAACTATGGTCCCTTTATAACCAACTAACAATCAAATCAACATTAACATCAACCTTCCAAAGAACTTATATATTGTACATACTGTAATTACACATTAAAACTATAGTCATAAGTAATTAAACATTACCACATCAATTCATATTCAGATATAGGTCAAGATCTTCATTTAATGTTCACATTAAACATCAGAAATGAGGCAAAATGTGCGCTCAGTTACTTTGGCCAAGTTGTTGGTGCTAGACAGGCAGGTTTGAGGTATGATCCGAGCTGTAAATGTACAACAGTCTCTAGAGTTTACACCGAATAGTACGAAAAACAAAAAAACATCCAATGAGCAGCAGTTCTGTTGGTGGAAATGCCTTGTTGATGAGAGGGGTCAGAGAAGATGTTGACTGGAAGGTCACAGTAACTCAAATAACCACTCTTTACAAACGTGGTGTGCAGAAAAACATCTCAGAATGCACAGCATGCAAACCTTAAGGCATATGGGCCTTAACAGCAACCTCAGGCTACAGGATAATCAAAACTAGCTCAATCTAAACTTAAATCTTAAACTTCAAATCTATCTAAAGCACAATTTCCTGTCTGCCATCCTGCCACACAAGGTTATTGCCTTTAAACACATTTTCCCCAATCAATATAACCATAATATAACCTTCAGCTGATCCCTGAGTGTTTTTCTCCATGTAAAATGCATGATTTGCTCTCCTACAGACCTCTGGTATATATAAGATTTATAAAATTATACAGATTCCATTATAATGGGGGGAGGATTATGTGTACTTTTATTTGTTTGTTTGTTGCCACTGTAGGACTATTTTTACACCTCCTTCTTCTTTAGATTCATAGCCAGTGGATTCGTATGGAAAACAATCAAATGCTGCCAAATAATTGAGAAAGAAGATCCGTTTTATTGTCTCGACTCAGTTGAAGATGAGGAAAAGGAGAAGAATAGAGAGCTTTTTGTTTTCTAAGATAATGAGTCTTTATTGGTCACATACACAGTAGAGCACAGTGAAATTGTTTTCTTCGCATACCCCAGCCTGTCAGGAAGCTGGGGTCAGCCATGATACAGCACCCCTGGAGCAGAGAGGGTTAAGGGCCTTGCTCAAGGGCCCAACAGTGGCATCTTGGTAGTGTCGGGGCTTTTGACCCCCCAGCCTTCCGATCAATAACCCAGAGCCTTAACCACTAAGCCACCACTGCCGCTGTAAGATCACCCATTAGCCTTTATTGGAAGAAAGCATAAGCTGTGCAGTGTTGTCTCCAGACTAGAAGAATAGATAAAGACATTTAAATGATGTCAAGCAGATCATGCAACATGAAATGTGACACAGAACACATTTTGGACAGATAGAAATGAACTAATTGGCGAAAAATAATCTTGCCATGACACTATGTTCAGCTGGAGAAATGGGGTCCAGGTTATATTATGTTTAATAATACAGGACGTCTCAGGTTAATGTCCTGTTGTTAGGCTAAAAACTCTAAAATGAGCTCTGAGAGATTTGATCTCATGAAATTTACACAACTTTCTCCTTGGTATGGCATAATAGCTCAGCAGGTAGCATTGCTGCCTTAAAACTCCAGGGTCTCTGTTTTGACCCCAAGGTGTAGAGTTTCACATGTTTCCACCTCCCACCCCTTAAAGACATGCCAGTGAGTGAATTGGCCCATTTATATATCATGAGAATATTGACAGCTATATGATTATTTATTCCTGTTACTATAACTACCAGTGTTAAAAGTTTGTGCATTTTATTTATACAGATGGGAGACAATGAAAGCAAAATAAACATCATAAATTGTCTTACTAAGATGTTTGGTAAACACAGAACAGCTCCCACATGCCTTAGCGTAGATTCTACAAGTTTATGGGACTGTACTGGAGCAATAAACATCATTCTGGTAAAAGATAATCCCTCAGTCGGAGTTGTCTAACATGTTGATATCTGGCGAGCGTGAAAGCTATGGCGTACGATTTACTTCATTCCCATCCTCATCAAACTATTCAATGAGCTCTCGTGCCCTGTGAATGGAGGCGGGGTTATCTTGGGAGAGACCACGCCCATCAAGATAGAAATGTTGCATCTTAGGATAAAGGGGAACAGACACAAGAACTTTTTATTGATTTGCGGTGAACGAGTGGACAGGAATAAATGTCCCCACAGATGAACATTTTTTTCCTATCTATACATATATAATCCAGATGTTTGAACATGCTACATTTCAGCATTTTTGGAAACCTTCTTGCATATAAACCTTCTAGAAATACTTCTAGCATAAGCTCGTCTAAATTAAGGTAGCAAACTGTACTTTCCCTTGTCACTGGGGTGGTACACTCAAGGGTACATATTTTGTAGTGTGTATCTATCAAGTGGAAATGTGAATACCTTTAAAAACTAGTTAAAAGTACATAATTGGACCTTACGGACCACCTTAGGTACACCGCATGCAGCTTCTCAGGTGAAAGATATCCACTAAAGTTTCCAACTTTGATTTCTGAAAATGAAAATACATCTACCTTTTCCCAGTTGTGCTCAAGCATTTTTTTTCATCCTGTGGGATGCAGATGCACACACCTATTCTGAAGCCACATACTCTTTGTATCTGTCTTCATATTCGTTTAGGATATTTGGTTACACCCGGAATATGAATATATTTGATCTGCCTTCCAAGTGCTTTTAAGAAGCACTCATCCAAAATCATTAGGACACAAGAGCTTATCAGTTAATACGCTATAAACATAAACTCATTTCCTGATCTAATAGCCATTCCGGACATTTGTATTCGTCTAACGCACTAGTGATTAAACTGTAGTAAAACAGGTGTTCGGATACTTTAGACTGACAGTGTAATAAGGTAAAGTGTCCAATGAGCGTAAGATAAAACCACCAGTGGCTCTTATTTGTTTATCTAAATTGTCGGCAAACGGGATGCAGTGATCAGACGTATTCCCGTGCTGAAAAAGAAATCAGAGAAAACTGCAGATCCATTATAATCAGCTGTATTATACCGGGGTGAAAAAGACTGTATGATTATGGGGAGTGGCTAAAAGTCTCAAACCACACCAAACCAAACCTGACAACATGATGAAAAGGAAACCAAATGGATACATTCTTCATATTGCTTCTATGAATCAGATATAAGACAGACTTGTGATAGAATAGAGCACACGGGCATCCTGAATTATAACTATCTATCTTTCCCCTAATTTGTATTTCCTTTTGCTTTGGCTTACGTTTTCCTTTCAGTATATATTCTTATGATTCATGAGTCAATTCGACAACATTACTTTGGAATTTATGCCTGGCATAGAGGGTATTATGCGGTCTCATAGATTTGACTATCCGTATTAGATTCCTCAGGAGCTTGTTTCATCAAAAGCCAATTTAGAGCTTTTTTTGTTTACTGCTGAAAAAAAAGAAAAGAAAAAAAAGGCTGAGCTTTTTTTCCAGACCTTTTTTTAAACTTTTTCATGAATCAACATATTTAGCTAAACAATCTGAATGACATGCAGGGTGGGAGACAAGAAGAATTGTTTGCTAGCATATACTGTATAGCAGCAGGGTGTAAATGGACTAGCTGAGGTAATCCCCCTTTCATTTTGGCATCTTTACTAACAAATATGTTATTTTTTGTGTTATTATTATTTTTACTTTGTGTGTTGATGAAGAATGGATAATATGATGTAGAGGGATGGACTTCGGAATGCATGACTCATTGAGTGGGTCAGTATCTTTTTTTTTCTTTCTTTGATTAATCCAGCTGCAGTGTATTTTTACATATAATCCACTTTTTTTTTTTTGGAGCGAGTAAGTGTAATACACCTTCCTTTGACCTATTAAAATCTTCATGATATGCACGTCCATGCTTTCAAAGATGCTAGTTGTTACTGTAGCATGCGGTTGTCAGGCCTGACATTTCTTCATCCATAAACATGCAGTGCTGATTGTAGCAGCAAGGTAAGAAGAGTACGCAGAAGACGTACAAGGCAGTTGGGCATCTGTGGAGACCGTTTGACCAGCATCATTGTCAGAGTGAGCGAGGCTGTTATCTGTGCTCTCAGAGAGCAAAACAGAGAGACAGATGGAGCGAATGATTGCCCAGTTTAAATATACACCAAGGTCAGGCGGTAAGAGCCTCCAGTGCAGGGGTTTGCACAGTGTTATGGGGGGAATGGGTTAATATGTCCTACACAAGTTTTATTTTTTAGTCAGAATTTTTTTTTTCATGAATTTGCATTGCAAATCAGAGCTACCTATGGGAATCCTGCCCCTACACCGTGACATCTTCAACCTTGGCAACCTAACTGCAGATCAAATATTTCCATAATGTTGAACATCAGTTGTTACAGGTGTTCTGAATTATTGATGTGTTTCCTGACAAACATGTCGGACAGTCAGGCATCAACATGACCATTTCTCTGACGAGCGATGGTCAGTCACGGCATAGAGGGTGTGTAAGGGGAATAACCTTTTGTGTCTTTCATCTGTAAAAACTTCATAAATAAGAATAACTCTGAGACTCTAAGAAACAGGAGGAGAGGAAGACAGACAGGGTTGATGGGGTGGCCTGACAGTAATAGATGAGTGAAGAAGACCTCTGAAATTCATTGCACTATCTATCAGAGAGATCTCATTTATCATCTGTCTGATATGCAGCACCAAGATACAGTGATATTTTTTTTTTCCCCCTCTGTGCTATTTCACAAGTTCATCTGCTCAAAAACAAATATTCTGTCCTCTTCGACCTACAATCCGGGACCAACTGATAAACTTTCCCCTAGATATTTTCCTAACACTTTATTTAATGGTATTGTTCATAGGGCTACATTAAACCCTTAAACCTACATAAACCCTTCCTGAGCACTGACATAAACCTACATAAACGGCTTTGGGGGGGCAGCTTTGGCTCAGGTGGTAGAGCGGGTTGTCCACTAATCGTAGGGTTGGCGGTTCGATTCCTGGCCCGCGTGACTCCACATACCAAAGTGTCCTTGGGCAAGACACTGAACACCAAGTTGCTCCCGATGGCAAGTTAGCGCCTTGCATGGCAGCTCTGCTACCGTTGGTGTGTGAGAGTGTGTGTGAATGGGTGAATGAGACACAGTGTAAAGCGCTTTGGATAAAAGCGCTATATAAGTGCGCCATTTTATAAACACTTACATTACAACGTGTATCAGGTGCCATAAAGACTACGTTTGATAACACCCAGTCAAGTGGTTTAGATATTTTGTGGCATAATCACTTAATGAAGGCTGACTTACTACACTTGAGATTTGAGAACATCATGACAGCTGATTTTGTCGATTTTATAATCCACATTATAATGAGTAGGTCAATGTAATCAATGTAAGGTCAGAGAAATATATAGCTCTATCATTATGGTGTCACGGCTTAAGTTTTCGTTATAAAATCTTAAAATAAATCATAAAATCTAACTCAACTTACTTAAGGGAAAGAGAGAATTATCAATAACTGTGATTACAATGTCTTGGCATTACCATAAGCATTCATCAACAACATGTTCTGATTTAAGTAAGAAAGTGTGAAGTGCAAGAGTTAGTACTGCAGATTGAACAGTGTAGGTTTTTAGGTAACACTTTACGATAACAGTACATGAATAATCATGCACTGATAACTAATTAATACTTACTTTGAGGTATGTACTAATCATGAACTAATGAAGAGCTAACCTTAACGACGACGTGAGTCTTCATGCTGGAATTCATGCATGAATAACGTCCACATTAAGCACATGTTAGTACATGTATCTTAGTTAATGTATTAATTAGCACTTAAGGGTAAACTAAATCAAACATGCTCTATAAGAAAGAATATGAATTAAACGTGCGTCATTTCAAACTGTTTATATAATTTGCCATATGCAGCTGCGTACACAAACATCACTGTATGGCGCTGGATTACTTTCATAGTTTACACCGGGCCTCCTTATTGGGCGTAAAGAGACGCACTAATAATAAACAATAATAATCGCATCTCAACCCGTTTTGCGTCATTCTCTATCCATTTCTCTTCAAATCCCACTGTAGTACTAGTACGTGTTCTGGGCCTGGGGCCCATATCTTAATTCCTTAACTCATTATTAGTTGATATTTAAGTAAGTATTAATTCAGGTATCCGTGCATGATTATTCTTTAGAAAGCTTTTGGTTTTCTATGATTCGCCACACCTACTTAGGTCAAAAGATGCAGGCTATTTGACGGTACCTCGAATAGCGAAGACTACAGCAGGGGGAAGAGCTTTCTCTTATAGAGCCCCACAGTTATGGAACAGTCTTCCAATTAGTGTTCGGGACTCAGACACAGTCTCAGTGTTTAAGTCTAGGCTTTAAACGTATTTGTTTACTCAAGCCTACCCTGACTAGACTTTCTATTATACTAATTCCCAGTCCTGATAATCTTTTCTCTCCCTCTCTCCTTCCGTCGAGCCGCACATGATTTTATGGAGATACTAGAGATCCTGATCCTCTCTGCTCTCCGGACCTGCCTGATCCGTTTCGGATGCCCTACCTCTGGATGGAGCTCTCATCTACTTCAATTCCAGACTGCTGGGACTACGGCTGCTCCTAACGCCAAACAGACTTCATATAAATCCATAATGAACTTTTTCACACTATCTGTTGTTACCCGGATGAGGACGGGTTCCCTTCTGAGTCGGGTTCCTCTCAAGGGTTCTTCCTCTTAACATCTTAGAGAGTTTTTCCTCGCCACCGTCGCCACCGGCTTGCTCAGTTGGGATAAATTCGCACTTTTAATATCTGTACACCCTGTTTATATTTTTCTGTAAAGCTGCTTTGAGACCATGTCTATTGTAAAACGCGCTACACAAATAAAATTTAATTGAAAAAAAAGTTAGAGCATTTAAAACGAGCAGTTTTCTGTTTTATTCCTTTACATTTTCAGATGTTGTTGATCCTTATGTACAGTATTTGACTGCGTAAATTGCCACTTCTTCTTAATGAAGACATCTGTAAAAGGAGATATATTAATTACCATGGTGTTTCCCAGTGCTTTTTTTTTTTTTTTTTTTTATTGTTTTCTCATCTTAAACCCATTTTAAAGGGTATATTAATGAGATAATGAGATGGCATGTAGGATTCCAGGACCGCCAGTGAGAAATACTGGTCTAAATTGCATATTAATATAATATTTAAGCTTTTTGAGTGCATTAACATTTCCAACCTCTAAAGGCGTATGTATTATCAAGTAATACATGGAAAACAGTACAAAATTATTCAGGTACATCCTAACAGGTGAGGAGTGTTAAGTGTGAAGCCAACAACAGTTCCTTGGAGTTTATTTAGAAGGGTTAGCAAAGCCAAACATAACTTTAATTTTTAAGTTACAGAAAGATCAGGAATAGACGCTTGTCGAATAAATGGCTGTTTTGTTTTGGTGCTGCTGTAGTCTGTAATAGGTTCCATCTCACAGACAGTGACATAACCAGAGCACTCCAGTTTATTGGCAGAAAACGTCGAGCATGGAGTGTGACTGTGATGGAAGATATGTAGTCGTGCTGCTGCTGATAGTTTTGCATTTAAAAAAAAAAATCTCGCCGTGGCTTTTGTTTGATTGTGTCTCTGAATTTCTTTGACTTCATCATCTGTCATGTATATGGGGTCATCATGCTCGATCAGCCTTGTCCCTCCCTGCTCCAGTTAGAACTACAGTCCTCGTTTTGTGTCTCTTTTCCATTATTTCTCAGCCTCTCTTTCAAAATTACATTTGCCTGACTGTTCCTGACCCGAGTCATATCTTTCCAGTGTTTTTTAATGTTCCTCACTTCACCACTGCCGACTCTTTTCTCACTCTTCATTTCTCAGTGCGTCTCTATTTAGCACCAGCTACCCAAGCACTCAGCCACCAATCCCCACAATGATCGATCGCTGGAGTCATTATCCTTCCAGAGGTCTGTACAGATTTACCTGCAATTTCTACTAGATGATTGTAGTTTGAGATGTTGAAATATCACTCGTTCGACACTGACAACGGTTTTAAAATATTCCATGGATGCAAATAAAAAAGATCACATAAATAAAATACTAGGTACCTTTTTAAAGATTCATGACAGCCACATGAAACACTGCTCTTGTGTCGGTTTATCTTGAGTTCACTGCGTGTGTTTTGGTCTTGGTCCTATCATGACATAACTCTATGTGTTCACCTGTTCTGTGTTCTCCCTGTGCTTCGAAGGTTTCCTCAGGGTACTCCGGTTTCCTCCCCTAGTCCAAAAACATGCATTGTGGGCTGATTGGAATTTCCATACTCTCCATATCGTGTGAATCTCAATGTGTGTGCGATTGTGCCCTGTGATGGGTTGGCCAGTAAAGTACTGGGTTGCCAGTAAAGTACTGTAAAATTTACAGTAAACAACTGTAAAACATATTCACAGTAATGTACTGTAATATCTTACATCATGCATAATCTAGTACATGTGCTCATCTGGAAGGATGCAACTGAGATGAAGGTTAAAGGTCTTGCTCACAGCCATGGCATTTGGGTGATGCCGGGATACAAATCAGACCTTCTTATCTGTAATCTTAATCTTTAATTAATACTTAGCTGTAAGATTTTTTTAAAAAATTGGATTTCCTCCAGATTGAATTGGATTACTCCGGTTTCCGCCCACAGTCCAAAGACATGCCTTGTAGGCTGATTGGCATCTCTAAATTGTCTATAGTGTATGACTGTATGTGCGATTGTGCCCTGCAATGGGCTGGGCTACGCTCCATGCTCCCCACGACCCTGTGTGTGGGATTTTGCATGACTATGATTTTTATTCAATTCAATTGATTTTATTTGTATAGCGCTTTTTACAATGGACATTGTCTCAAAGCTGCTTTACAGAAACATAGAAACACAGGATACAGATTTTAAATAGATTTTTTCACAGATTTGAAATTTTACACAGATTTTTATATAGGTCTTGGGTAATCAAAGTCTCAGTGACAGGAAAATCCCTCCTGCACTTTCTCAAGGTTTTACAAGGTTAACATCGCCCCTCTTAGTGACGTATGGCAGTAATGTCCAATCAAACCTTTCCGGTTAATCCTACAATATATCAATTCCTTTTGACACTGTAGCATACATTGTACCACCACCACCATTGTACCATTGAGTCTTACCACCCTGGACAGTTAGGAGGGGTGAAATAGACCTGTAATTGTGTATGTACATGGTTCTGTGAGCCTTGGATGACTGCCAGTTTCTTTTTCTTTTCTTTTTTTACTGCCAGGTTTTTCTATGACCCTTGCCAGATTATTTGAAACCAGTGCCAACCTGCGATAACTCTGTAAGTAGTTTCCGAGTATTTATTACAAATGATGTAATAAAACAAACTCACACCTGCCAATATGGCTAGATAGAATTGAAAACAATTATCGCTGGTGATCTTGAGATATTTTGTCACATGACTATTTATGAGTATGTGTGATTATGAGAGAGAGAGAGAGAGAGAGAGAGAGAGAGAGAGAGAGAGAGAGAGAGAGAGAGAGAGAGAGAGAGAGAGAGAGACACAAACTGAAGGAATTACAAATGGCATACAGAACTGAATTGAGTACTGAATGCAGAAAGTGTGCTTATTCTGCACTCTAGCTCACATAACCTTGTTTGTGCGTTGACCTGCTCTATTCTATTTAATATACACATGCAGATTGTCTGTAAACAAA
Source organism: Ictalurus punctatus (assembly GCF_001660625.3). NCBI lineage: Eukaryota > Metazoa > Chordata > Actinopteri > Siluriformes > Ictaluridae > Ictalurus > Ictalurus punctatus. The sequence continues at coordinate 21,168,929 of NC_030426.2, read as the reverse complement.
TACCCCACCACCACCACCACCACCACCCTTCTGCCCTTGACAACATTACAACAAGGGACATGACTTAGATTTCATCTTCAAATTCGACTGGACTTATCATATGCAGCACTCTTTGGAATGTATGAATATTGTATATTACCCTAATATGTATCTGAATGGATTTGAATATGAAAAAACAAAACATCTTTAGTCAAAGCCAATACAACCTCCTTATAGTTATACGGTATTTCACCTTCTCACAGCCCATCCACTGTCCTATTACAGGAAGGATGACCTGACCAGCATCCACCCTCACATCTGTTGTGCATTTTTATCAGGACCATATTACCATTTCAAAGAGGGAATCCAGGATCTCACATGGAGCTTTATCTTGGAACATGGACAGCTTTTAGATGTGTAGCTCATGCACATGCAATAAGGCGGACATATATTCAGATGAAGCGTGTTCTCTTTTATGAGTAAAATAGAATGGACAATATGAGAACAACCAACAGCCTCACTTGTGCCACTTGCTTCCTAAAGTAACAAACAATTAAACACCTTATCTTTAGTATGATTACAAGAAATGACTATCAAACATATTATATAATAGATATGTATTATATGCATATTATATCATTCATAAGATATTAAAATATTAGTACTACATGAATAAAGACAGATGTGTCTTTCTTTACTGATTTTGGTCCCTACCTTGCTAATGAATGGTATTAAATGTTTACTAAATAATATGCCGCAAATTAAGCAAACAAACAAGAGGGCAGAATAGTAGCACAGTAGTGCAGCTTCAGGGTTCCTGGGTCAATCCCGAGATCAGGTTACTGTCTGTATTATCTGAGTTTCACATGGTCCCCTATGTGGGTTTCCTCCAGGTTTTCTGGTTTCCTCCAACCTCCCAAAAACATGCCAGTGGGTGGAATGGAGACTCTAAATTGCCGCTAGGTGTGAATGAATGTGTGAATGTATGTGTGCATGGACTGACATCCAATCCAGGGTGTATTCCCGGCTCACACCCACTGTTCCCAGGATAGACTCTGGTTCTACCATGACCTTGACTAGGATAAAGCACTTACTGAATATGAGTGAATGAATAAATGAATTAAATAATTAATTGAGCCGAGAATTTTAGGGTTTAAACAAAACACAATATACCTTCATTTATTTCGGAAAATATCCAGAGCAATACCCAATAAATTAAATCAATTTAGAAGAGTAAAAGTGTTCTAAATAAGAGGTGAAGGTTCTAAATAAGACATTTGATTGCGTCTGGTTACTCTGGTTTAGTTCGGGTCAAATTGATCAGAGTCACTGCTCCACGCACTAAAATTTCTCTTTCAATGTTTGTCATTCTCAACCGTGAATTAAAAAAGTCTAACCACAAACAAAACCTGAATATATTTAACATTTTTCCAACAATTAACCCCACATTACTGCAAATTGAGCTACAGTTGGTTTGCACTTCTTATTATTATTATTATTTTTTTTTACATATTTTGTGCTTTTTTTTTGTTTAATCATGCTTGAACTGTGCTTTAATATGGCATTAATCGCACAGTGGATCAGTATCAGGTCGAAAACATGGTGTTCAGACACATCTTAGGCATTTCCATCTTTAGGAACTTCATCCTGGTAAGGTTGGTGGATCTGCAATCTATACTGGGAACACTGGGAGTGAGACAGGAATACACCCTGAATGGAATGCCAGTCCATCACACACTCATTCACACTTGGGTGCATTTACAGTTGTCAATTCTTCTGTCTCTACAGCTGGTGCACTCATCTGTGGCAGAAATCATGGTTCTTAAGACTTAAAAGAAATGTCTAAGACAAAGTTGGTTTATTAAAACTATCTCTGCACTAGTGAGTTAAAAAAAAAAAAAAAAACATCCCCTAATCCTCTTCCTTCGTCAGGAGAGATACAGAATCCACATGAAACAGGGTAATGAGAAGATACACTGCATAGCATTGTACAGATCTACACAAAACACAATAACACAGTTTGGAGAAAGCTTTCAAGTTTCCTTGATACCCAAGTAAGAAAAGCAAATATTAGTTTTATAGCTTTGACCCCATTCAGAAAATTCCACTTTTTCAATGACACACACACACACACACACACACACACACACACACACACACACACACACCCCTCCAGTTTGATAAGTATGGCACATCAATCTGACAGTCACAAAGGACAATGTGACATTTTTCTGCCCTCAGACATTTCTGACACATTCATCCTCTCCTCCAGAACAAATTGACCTCACATTTTCTACACTTCCTGTATGTCAGGGTTTTTCCTTGCATTTTAAGTTCCATCATCATCCTCTCGTGCGACTGTATGACAGGTCGAGTGTCATAACTCATTCGTTTGAAAAGAACTTTCACAGGGTTTAGAGCAAGTCTTAAGGAAACAAAGGGAACGTTCAGTGTGAAAAACAATCCTCAAATAGACTTCAGATAAAAGAATATTTTGCTAAAATAATCCAATTCAGCGAGGCAGGAAGCATCACCGTCTCAATCCTAAGCTTGGGTTATTGTCTGTGTGGAGTTTCACATGTGTACCTATGCCTGTGTGGGTTTCATCTGGGTTCTCCAGTTATGTCCAATGTCTCAAAAACATTCCAGGTTTGAATGGTGTCCCATGTCCAGTGTTTCCAGGACTAGCTCTGGATTCACAGAAAGCATAAAGCACTTACTGAACATGAATAAATGTATGAACTAAAAACCACAAGGTTATTGTCATTATTAGGTTTTTGAAAGGTGTTATTATAAAAGATCTACTCATCTAGAGGAAATTAATCATGGGCATTTTTTCCCCGCCTCAACAATTTCCTCAGTCCAGTCGGAAATCAAAACCATGCCACAGAAGTCAAACAGTCCAGTCTTGTTTCTGCTCTGTTGTGTCAGGCACATTTGCATTTAAATAAAGTTCATTTCTGAAGCACTGGTGAACAAGATATTTTCTTGATATTGTGTTTGATCAGTCAAAAAGTAAACTCAAGATAAGGACAAAATTGAATGAAGGCAGAATTTGAATGTCACTTTGATGAGTTGGTGTGCAAACATACTTTGGAGTGATGTGTACTGTATGTGGGCTTTGACAGGTTATTATCCTAATGTCTGTTTTAATCACATTCAGTAGGCAGAGGAGATACAGTGGAGGAAATGAGTATTGAATGCAAGTAAATATATTTCCAATGAGGTTATTCACATGAAATTTTCACCAGACTTTGGTATTAACGCAAGAAGTCCACAAATATAAATAAATCCAAACATTAAAGTCCATAAATGAAGTTATGTGTAATAAAGAGGAATGACATGGGAAAATGTATTGAACAGGTTGTGAAGGTCTTGGGAGAACTCTTTGCTTTTACCCATCATGAGATGTTTCTTGTGTGACACCTTGGTAACGAAAAGCCTTTTTATAGACCATCAATTTACTAACCCAGCTGATATTAATTTGCACAGATAGGAGGTATAATTACTCACGGATTTCAGCTGGTTTCTTGCCTTACCTTGCCTTCAAGAACTGCTTTTTCTTAGCGTGTTCAATACTTTTTCCCTGTGTCATTCCACTTTATTACACATAACTTTATTTATGGACTTTAATGTTGTGAATTCTTTATATTTCAAAATTTCTAGAGTTAATACTGATGTCTGAGGAGAATTTCATGTGAATAGCCTCACTGGAAATATATTTACTGAAAAAAATGACGCATTCATTACTTATTTCCCACACTGTGTGTGTGTGTATATATATATATATATATATATATATATATATATATATATATATATATATATATATATATATAATGTAGGTGTTGGAGGAAACAAAGTGGAAAGTAAAAGTCAAGAATAAAAAGGAACCCATTAAATAAGCGAAACCCTTATCATAACCTTTATAACTGCATTATATAAAATCCTGAAAATGCCTCATGAAGATGGCAGAAAAGGCACTTAAATAGAGAAATAAACTTTGTCAGGCAGTCATTCATATATAAAGATCACTGTACTTAATACCTGGCCAGGAAGAATAAGCAAATTATCTCTGGTAATTCGGTACAGCATGGCTCACTTAATAATGGAAATAATGCTGCCCAAAATACAGGATCACTGGTAATATTCTGAGCTGTAATGTGTCGTATTATCAAGTGGAAAAGTGCTAATGGCTGTCTAAATGCCTTTATCTCTAACACTTCTAATCATCAACACAGAGATGACTGTTTGCCATCATTGGACATCCTTAGTTTATCCGTTAAAACGGAAAATGAGAACCGGATATCACATTGTATAGCTTAAAATGTAGAGGACAAATGCTCCTCACTACTCAGCGTGTTAGCACTCCTGCCGTCATCAGCCTCACAACTGGGTCCTTCCTCCACTCTGACCATCTGTCCTTCTGGCAGACACAAATGAGTGTGTGTCAAGGAGCAAAGTAGAGGAGGTAAACAGAGCAAGGGAGAAAGCAAAGACATCGTATTAGCACAGATGCTGCTATAAAATATAAATATGGTCCAAGAGAGGCTTGTCCTTCATAGCGTTTCACTATAATGGGTCTTTAATGACTGCTACATGTTACAGCCTCTTAGAAATAGATAAGCCAGAGATGGAGAGCTCTTCCCCTTGACCACAAAATTGCAGCACAGATCTTGATAATCAGAGTACATTTGTGGGGAAAGAAAGAGAAAAATAAACACACCGAAGATGCCATGAATGGCGGAGAAAAAGAAAGAGGAATCCTGAGGGTTATATTTTAAATGGACTAAAATAGAGAGGCAATGTCTCTTATGTAAAAGGGAATGTCTTTTGAATAATGAATAAACCATGATGAGGAGCGTTAAAGGAATATTATAGGTGTGAAGGCTATTAATACCCCAGAGATGATCATTTTTCCTACAACAGCATGTTATAATGTGTTATGACTCTTATACCACAGCTTTTACCAATGATTACAGTGATTTTAATTTTGTTAAATGTTGAGGAATGTCCTTTTAGTCCCTGTTATCACTTACATTATAGCAGCTATAAATGCCTCACTCACCTGTCTTTTCTCTCTCTCTCTCTCTCTCTCTCTCTCTTTCTCTCTCTACAATATCAATGATTAGATGTTGTTGTTGTTGTTGTTGTTAAATAACTCATTGTTTTAATCCGTTTATTATAACACTTAGATTATGTGGCTGCTGTACAAGTTGCTGTGTAAGTTGTTACCACAGAAATACTGTAATAACTATATTAGACTTGCATGAATATAATAACTAAGTAACCAACAAACTACTGTAAATATAAAAACCTGTGATTTGAATCTACTGTCACTACTGTCAGAGCCACAGTCATAGAAAATGAATCAACATCTTCTGACCCATCAGATTTGAGTTCAATTATTAACTTTAGACTGCCACACTGGTCAAAAAAAAAAAAAAAAGTGGATATAACAGTGAATAATTAGTTCACTCATATCACCAGCTTCCATTATTCTCCACTACCAGCCACACAAAGGTAAATGAATTATAATTTAGTTACGCTCACTGAGAGGAATAACTTCCCTTAAACAAATCTATTATTTTACCACATCTTGATAGATTACCTCTCACTGTGATCAATGAGCACGAGTCAATCACTAAGTCACTGCTAGATGTGATATGCCTGGGGACATTTATTATCAGCAGCGTTTACCTGGAATACAATTACTGCACCTTGCTAAACTACTTCTGTCCTGGTATTGTGCAAAAAAAAAAAGGTAAAAGTCTTTATAAGACAGTTACTTTTTTATGGAATATGAATATTGACTTTTTGCTGTTCACTGATTGAAATGAAACAGTCGATGTGTAATGAAATGCTAGTGTATCTATAGGCACTTTTCCACTGCATGGTATGGCTCGACTCGGTTCGCTTTACTTTTCTGAGCTTGCTTTTCCACTGTGGTTTCGTGCCTCCTCAGCGCCTCATCTTCCACTGGACTTCACGTAGGAATAATATTGTATTATCGAAGCCCTGTACAAATACACGGTCAGGCCGTATTCCAAACGCCTTTCCTGTTCACTGAACACGGAGCCTATTAAAGATGTAAAATAACGGCGCTCTAGAACCAACAAAGTGCTCGATATGACGAAGTTAGATTCAGTCGAGACAGGAGTTACTTCGATAAACACCTGTTTGGAAATCGGTATCAAGCGAGATGTAAAAATCTAAGAGTGAAACCCGTGTTGTAATTTTATCTGTAATGAGAGAAATGATACATCATTTTTAATTAATAGAATATTACCGTACGCAAACTATGTATTAAATGACACATTTATTCAGGCACAATACAGAACCACTCGTTAAGGAGAATTCCCTACTCCCTCAGTGCATGGCTCACATTTAGTATCGGTTCGGTTCGCTCGGAACCTCGACCGAGGTGGTACTAAAAAACGTACCAGGTACCAGGTACTGTCCACGGTGGAAAACCCCCCAAAAGCTTCATCAGGGGCTTCAGTATTGGGCTTCCCCAGGCTTGGTGAGTGATTTTCGGGCAAAATGACCAACTTCCACAGACATTCCCCTTGAACTGAGATTCATAAGGGGGCTCAGTATTGGGCTTCCCCAGGCATGGTGCGCTATTTTTGGGCAAAATTACCAACTTCCACGGACATTTCCCTTGAACTGAGCTCCATCAGGGGCTTCAGTACTGGGCTTCCCCAGGCATGGTGCACTATTTTCAGGCAAAATTACCAACTTCCACAGACATTTCCCCTGGACTGAGATCCATAAGGGGGCTCAGTATTGGGCTTCCCCAGGCATGGTGCGCTATTTTCGTGCAAAATGACCAACTTCCAGAGACTTTTCCCCTGAGTTGGCAACCATAAGCTGTACCGTGCGGTGGAAAAGCACCATATCAGTATTTGTTCTTTCTTTCTTCTTTTTTTTTATGTGAACGCTACCGCTCCAGAAAATAAAAAAGTAACAGCTACAGGAAAAATAAGTCATTTTTCATTAAAAAAAAAAAAAAGCAACAAATTTGCATAACATAACTTTCTTCAACTCTTGATCTTCTATAGTTCCTCGGCTATATCACATCCGTTCATAATATTCTCACTCAGATGCCCTGTGAATTTTCTTGCAAACGTTCTATCTAATGTGACACATTAAGCTAGCTAACTACCTTTCAAAACAATAATGCCATCTCCAAATCATGGAGCTGTTGTTTAAGCACTATACTTGACAACAATTTCCACCAAATAGTATTTCATCTCATAGTATTTGATCTAATAATATACTACTATAATATAATTGTCATTTTATTTAATAGTATTTTTAGAAAGGTTTGCTGGACATGTTATCAGAATCCGCTATGAAGCTGGGATGCAGTGCTGCTGTTTGTCAAAATGGGATCCTTTAAGCATTGTTTCATTCTAATTTCCATATACTTTTTCTGGAAAGATTGGTCCTCATTTATCAAACTGGATACAAAAGGGTTTATTTTGGAAAAACGTCCGTTTCCTAGTCATGCTCCTGAGTGTGTGTGTAAATTTACGCATAAGAAGACTAAACAATGTAAGCCCCTATTGATCGACTTCAAATCATATAGTTTGCAAGGATTATGCAAACATTTACACACAACTGTACTAAAAGATTGATAAATGAGGCCCGTTGTCTGTCAGTAAAGACAGAGAAAGTTCTTTAAAGAATTACAAAAATCATGAGCAATGAAAAATAATGAATTCGTATTCTGTTTGATCCCTACAGTACAGAAAATACATGATAATCTCGGTTTAATTAACACCTAGAGTCTCAACTCACTCTAGTGTTGTCCAGTTGGAATGTGGTTTGATGTACACTATACTGCGTGCAGTTGCCCATTAAAATCATCCATTCAGACTGAAACCTGCTGCAGTTACACCCTTGGCACAGATGTTTTTTGTTTTCTTTTTAAATCAGAGTGAAATTATTCTGTCTTCTAGCTGGATTTGGTTTTCATGCTGCACAAATTTAAACGGACCTCATGGGTGTCTGAGAAGTTGCAGGGCTCAAAATGTTCTTGAATAAGTCCATAATTCATCGGTCATTTCCTGCAATGGGAAGAACTTGGGGTTCAAGCATGACTGCAGTGTTCTCTAAGCAATGAAACCACACCAGGATCTACTTGGAAACTTGGAAATGGCCTGAGACCGTTTGTGTGAGGAGGTTATTTTGGTCTGAAATCAAGTGTGAATTGGTGAGAAAGTGCTCTAAGACGTTTTGTGTTTGTGAATGTTCTGAGTATGTGTGTACTTGTCCGCTTCTGTCTGATTTGAATGGAGGTGAATAGAGGTGATAGAGACAGGCCACTGGGCACATTGTCCTGCCCTAATTCCTTGACATTTGCGGAGGATAAATGTGAGGGGAGGAGACACAGCTGGCAGCTACTACTGTTTGAGAGCATTCGTGAAAGGCGGTGGGTGAAGGCCAACTGCAGTAGATTTACAAATGGCCCAGAATGCCACGTTTTTGCTACAGTTTGTTTCTTCCTGGTAAAAGAGTATGCAAATAAGTACTATACGAATCTCAAATCATCTCATGCAGAGTTGTCTTCAACAGTATCCTCTGTCTGGCACTGCTGACCGCTGACAGATCCCCAACAAGCTAACAAACTACATACCACATCATAGCAGTTCCAAAGTCCGATAGAGAGTGAGAGGGAATCTGCAGTGGCCCTATTCAGAGAGCGTAGGTTGTCCGAGTTGCGTACTTTTAACCAATCACAGCTGAGCAAATGTAACCAATCACAGGCACCATTGACACACTTTGGGAATTTACAATATGCCACTCTCTTGTGCATGCTGTACTTGTAATCTAATAACAGATATCCTGAAAGTTTAGGAGTGAAATTATTACTCATTTCATACCCTAAGTCTCAAGAGGAGAAGTCTACTACCTGGATTAAACAAAGCCTGTCAATAATAACACGCAACACAAACACCTGCTATTAGATACGGGATTTCATAGCTTGCAAATCTGGCTAATGAAGCCTTTCTCTGCTATTGTTAAATCAATGAATTCAGTACCATGTGTAGGTAAACACAGGCTGAAAATAAATGACTAATTTCTGTGAAATGCAAAAACGGCAAGAGGCTAATCACTGTTTGCCGGCTGATGCTGGAAATATTTCACAAGAAGCAGTGGGACATTCAAATGAAATGTTAATCGTATAATGCATGTAATAGCGCATTTCACTTTCTGCTGAGCAGGAGTAATGCTGTGCTATAATTTATGCCATCTATATGGATCACTAGGTAATGAAATGTTAGTTAAATGTTATCCTGAATTTGAAACCAGGATGTATAGGGTTGGGCTTTGAATTGGATCCTTTAAGTAGTTGTATATTGCTAAGACATTGTGATGTTAAATGCATATTGGAGATCTTGTTGCACACTGTAGTATTATGGGGGGGGGGGTCGGTACAACTAAATACGGCTTCTATGTTTGTCATTAAAAATTTCATAATTGGCATGCTGGACTTGATAGACATAGTGGCCGTAAACAAGGGGGTGAGGATTAGTGAAGGGTCAATTAAGTGTGCCTACTAATACCACTCCAATCAACAATTATCTCTAAATCCAATTTGCTGTCACTAACTGCCTTAGGGAAGGACTTGAAAAAAAAACTTAATTTGCTCCTTCATGTACCACAAACGCTGGATTCATTCAGCCAAGCTAATACTATTCAATGCTGGTTTGATTGATGAGGCAATGAGGATGCCACTTCCATAGTTCACAACTCCTTGTTATACTGTAGTGTGAGACTCATAGAGAAATACATTACCAGGACACTACATATGGTCCAATGAGCCACTGGATTGGGCTGGATTGACAATCATTTTTCCCATGAGACACTAGGGCAAGCATGATGGTGTGCTTCAGGAAGACAGAACGTGGGTGCTCTTATCAGAGCTGTCAGTCATAATTAGGAGCCCTTCTCCACCTCCACCCGCCCCTCATTTATTTTCCTTTCTTCCTGCATCACATTCTTCTCCAGCAGGCCCTGCTCATCTCCCTGACAAGGGAATAATAGGGTGTAAGGAGCCGCATGACAGAGTGTTATTACAGCTAGCTCTCATTTACTAACTGGTTCCACCAAGCATGAGATGAGCCCATGAGACATTGCCGGTCACTAGGCTGTATATAAACGATATACTCACTTCATGCATCACATGAACTCAAAGGCTGCATCTTAATTGGACAGGTAATGGCACAGTCTTGCATAAATGTCTCCCCGGCTTATGCTACAGGTCCAATGACTGGCATTTTTTCCGACTAGTAATTAACCCCAGTGACCTTGTGTCTGCTAAACTGTGCCTTTTGACTGACCGTCACATTCATTATGTTCAAAATGGCAGTGTAATGTATCCCACTGCCTGGAGTGGAAGACTGCTGTGCACTGACTCATTGGGCTCGAATTAAAAAGGAATCATAAACGAGGACAGGCGTCAGTATGTGGAGTCTAATCACAGTGGGCAGCTTCTTTCCCCACAAAAGCACCTGGGGCTCTTTAACACTACGTTAAGCTGGAGGAGGTGGATAAACTGTTCCAGACAAACAGCAGACATAAAGTTACTACAGGCATTATGGCCATGTATTGTATTAATTGAATCTCACATGAATACACATTATTTTACATCTATACCACAGTGCTGTTGAATGGTCAGAAGGTGTTGAATACATTTCTAGAACAGCAGACCACAAGTAATTCAAACCACACGTTTGTATTAATGCACCTGTTCTAATAAGTCACAGGAACCAGTGTGGTGGACATATGTTTTTAATTTCAGGTAATTAATAAATGGATAAAAAGCATTGAATTTAACAACAACAACAACAACAAAAAACCCTTTTAATCGTTGATATACTGAAGCTTTCTATACAGAGACGTCTATTTACCATTTACAGACGGAGTCTCCAGTGTTAATGCTTTGCAACAGTCAGTACATTTACTATCACAGAAAGGTCTTCTGTACTTTATGCTTTCATGATAAGTTGAGTAAAAAGTGAGGCTGGTGAGGGAACAACTGTTGATAGCGGCTATAATGTACATGTATAACATGTTCATTAATAAATAAGAAATTTTAATTGTTGGAAAATTCCTGAGGTGTAAGAAGAATAAAGCATTTTGGGATGCACAGTCCCATCCATCCATCCATTTTCCATATCACTTATCATACATAGGGTCACAGGGGAGCCTGGAGCTTATCCCAGGGAAGTCGGGGCACAAGAGGGGGAACTGGGTGCCAACCAATCACAGGGCACAATCGCACACACATTATGGACAATTTGGAAATGCCATTCAGCCTACAGCGCATGTCTTTGGACTGGCGGAGGAAACCGGAGTACCTAGCAGAAGCCACTGAAGCACAGGGAGAAACTTTAGAGGTTCCTGCACAGGTGGAGGCAGGATTCAAACCTCCAATCGCAGAGGTGCGAGGCAAATCTGATAACCACTAAGCCATAGGTCCCCCAGGTTATGTAGTTATTGGAAAATAATCTATTTTGGGTAGGGAGTGGAAACACCCCCCCATGTTATTGATCATTTTTCTATATATCACATATTCTTCTTCTCCGCAGCTCTCAGTTCCTTCTGCATACTGGTTTGGTTTATTCCTCATCTGTCATTATCACTCTCACCTATTTTCAATTATTCCCTTGATTAGTTTGTGTATTAAGCCCTTGTTTTTCAATGTTCCGGTGCAAAAACTTGTCGAATGTATTGTGCATTTCTGAGCCTCTTGTTCCCTAGTTCATGTTCATGTTCATGGCTTTCTGATTTATGCTTGTGCACCTAGTTTATGGTTATGGATTACCCTTGGATGATGATAATGATGATGCCCACCTGTGTTTTGACCTATGCTACGGACTCTGATATTGATTCCTGATTTGCCCCAATGAATAAAGAACACCTTCCCCTCTAATGTGCACATTAAGTTACACTATGTTTTATTCCTAAATTTGACCATATTTTACGGAGTGATATACAGCCATACAGAATTACACCGTTTTAATGAACCTATATTTCTGAAAGTGAAGAAAGGATGGGAAAATAATTGGAGTTTTGTGGTAAGTTGAGAAAGTTGTTCACTGTTCTAGGAACTGTCCCGCTTTAGTCACTGTCTATCTCTGTCACTGAGTTTTGACACTTAATTTTGATCATCGCTTCTTTTTCCCGAGGGGAAAATCTATCCTTGGCATGTACTGGTATGATTTTTGATAGTGTCATTCTCAATAAGGTTTTCTTTTGCTCTTGCTGCCTACACGTCTGGCAGCAACTGACTTTATTTTAATTTTTCTGTCTGCCGGATGCCTTATGTAAGAACGGTATACTCTCTGCCTTATACCCATAACTCAAAAATATGATATCATAAATTTTGATGAAGAAATATTTTACATTTAAGACAATGTCCAAGCAATCAATGCACCATACCACAATCCTGGCCAGGATAAAACAGTTGTTAAAGATGAATGAATGCTTTTTTTTTTTTCTAGAATATTCTATTATAATTATACTGTATATACATGTTGCTTTTAATTGTAATATAAATATCAAATATAATGGAAAAGCATAAAAGAAGGAATAGATACCCAAAGACTGATACAAATAGTTGGCCACTAAGACAAAATATTAAATGATGTCAGGCACATAAAGCAAGAGTGACTAATAGAAAAAAGGAAGTCTTGGAGGGAAAGAAAGAGGTGAGTGTAAAGAGGGAGAAGCAGATGAAACTTGACAGTGAAGGTGAGAGTAAAAGGCAGAGCTGGAGGAAAAAAGCTTTGTGCAATGTCCTCTTATAAAGGTCCAAAGTTGTCACTGTCCATTACTGTAACCTCCTCTCAGATTAAGAGATGTTTTTGACTGCTAAAAATCTTTATACACAGTGTGACCTTTCATAAGGTTTGGCTTTAGTGTTAAAGCCTTAATGCCAATCAATATAAGGTAACAATTTGAATTGGATTGAGGAATATCTTCACAAAGAGGTCCTAATAAGTCCAACTTTAAGACTTTTAACGAGCAGAGATGCTACTCGTATCCTTGCCGTAGACGCCCGGGAGTTTCTCAGGCTATAGATGCAGAGGGGTTTTAGCCATCAATGAAAAAAAAAAATGAAAAAATCTTTCTGGCACAGTTCTCCAGAGTACATCTGGCTGATCCTCATGCAATTGCACAGGAGCCAACGTGTCGAGAAAACATGATGGGCACATGAAACACTCAGGTGTCTCACAGGAGAAAAACGTTAATCAAATCAGAGGAGTCAAGACAGAGTGGGACAATTTAATACATCAGGAGGGAAACCCCTTTTCTCTGTGTGACAAGACTCTACACTACTTTATTCTGTGGTGAAAGCTCAGATCTGGAGCTTATTATGGAACTGAGGGAGATTTGAATTAAACAACTTCACTGGGGTGTCAGTTTCCTATGCGATTTACTGTAATTCATTCACCTACCACTTCAGTTATAACCGAATCTACCTGTGCAAAAACAACATTACTGCCATGTTTTAAAGGACTGCTGTATGTTTGGGGAATGAGTTATCACTTAAAATGAGTTATCTAAAAGTACTGTATTAGCAGCATCATCCACATCTGTAAAAGTCACTCGCAGCATTGAAATATGAGCATCATTGGTGTCTTGTCACTGAAAGATATAGATTTAAAAAATGACAGTAACAAAGTATCTCAACCAGTCAACTCATAATAATAATAATAATAATAATAATAATAATAATAATAATAATAATTCATGGTTATGGTTTTCTTTTCCATGTAGACAAAGTTACATAAACCCTACAATATCATCTTACTCCTTATGACATAAGCCTTTTAGAAATCCTCCAGCATTGCTATATTTAAGCAGTATCACACAAGGAGTGTAGTTACTCTAAATATTGGCACTGCTGTGATTCAGCTGCAGGGTGAGTGCCGTAGTTAAACACAGCTATGCTGATATTCAGCATAACCGTATCAGTGCGATAAACAAGAAATGAATTAATATTGAGTGAGTAACATTTCAGACACAAATGTTTGGTCTATTTCTTCTCCGCTTGTGGAAATAGATCCGGAAGAATCCATCCTCTCTTTATAGGATGTCGGCTAGCTAGCTAGCTACATGCACATCAAATTCCATTTAAGGTCTATATTCGGGTTGCAGCCATATTCCTAAGACGATGTTTATATGCGTACAGGCATAGGAATATTCCTGTATGCATGGTTGTTGTAAGTATGCCGATACACACACACGCTTTTCATCTCCTGCTGTTATTTAAGATGCTGCCGTTGCCACCCACAATTCCTTGCGGACTGAGCATGCGCATGTATCTCCTTTCAGTGGATTTTGGTGTTTACATGCAACAAATTTCCAATAATAAGAGGAAGGGGTGGGAATCAGAATAGGGCAATCGGATTGCAGTGTTTACACGACTCAATGCAAATTCGAATACTGCCAAATTCCAATTAATATCGGAACGTTGACGTGCATGTAAACATAATCAGTGATTTGTACATTCCTCTTAAAGGTGCTTCCGGTAAAACTGGTGTCCCGTCTTCCTTTACATCTTTCGACTGATGAGCTTTGACATTTTAAGCCACAAGTTATATTCCTAAAAAGAATCGTTTGCCATGTCCACTGATGATATCATTAACACTACTGTACTAACTGTTTCGAACTAGGAAGTGGAATTGTATGTGTTGAAAACGTCCTAGATTCCCTCATGGGTTGCCACTATATATATATATATATATATATATATATATATATATATATATATATATATATATATATATAAAGATATTTTTTGCACCATCATGTCCCTCACTCAGGAACAGTTCAGAAATGTTCAATAATATGTAAATGCACATGACGTGCCAAATACTTCATCTAAGCATTAGGCTGATGTCAAAGCTGGAGGTATTCATTACATTATAGACCTGCTTCCATTTACGCAACACACACTCCACATAACGCAGAAACAGCGGGAGAGAGAAAGTTCATTTGATTCATGAGTAGATTTAATGGAGAAACGCTGAAGCATGAGAACATTTACTATAATGTGCTATTCCTGGGTGTTCTCTATAAGCTACAAGTCACTGAACCACTCCACAAACCAAACTGTCTAACGTCGAACATGCAGATAAGACGAAGAAGAGAAAAAAACAGAGGAAGTGAGTCAGTGAGAGGAAGCAGTCAATTATATGTTCAGTATAAGTGCTTGTCTGGGTAAAAATATATATATATATAGATATAAATATTAATTAATCTTCTAATTGTCTGCCTGGCTGTCTTTAAACATCTGTTAAATTATATCAAGAAGCTCTCAAGAAACATAATTAATGTTCTCAGGGCATCGCTCCCAGGGTTTTCAGTACACAGCATTGTAATTATATTTATCAGTTTTGTTTACGTAGCTGGTTTGAATAAAACTACTTTAAATCCTGTAGCTTCATGATGCTTGGCTATCATCTCAACACTGAAGAATGAGAGAGAACATGCACAGTTTGTGATAATAGTGTATAGTAATATGCAGGATTTTGCAGAGTTTTTCCTGTGATGGTTTCAGCTGTACTCATACTCATATCCGACGCACGGGAATCGAAGAGCGCTTTCGATGAATGCGTGTCGTGACGACGTCAAATGACGCGTCCTGGCCCAAATCTGCAGAAAATGTTGAAAAATTGTTGAAAAATCTCGTCCAAATATTGTGGAGTTTGTTTGAGTTTGTGTTCATTTCTCTGATCGCAAAATCCTGGAAGGACTGAATATAGGCTCGTTAAAATTTGTGGACATTCACTGTATCATTTTCTATGACACCACAGTGGGGCTGAATCCTTGAATCTGATTGGTTGATTAATTTTATATATATATAAGCTGCAAGAGAAGTCTTACATTAATGCACTCATTTGAATCTGTTGTAATTTTGACAGTAACTGTTCATTCACAGGGAGTTGTGTGGGGGGTCTCTCCACATACTCTAAGCCTAAAAATAAATAGATTTTTAAATTTTTTTTTTTTTTTAAAGTGATTATTTAACAACGAAAAACTTGTTGATCTGATGACGTTTTCTGTAAGGAAATGTTTTTTTTTTTAACATTTATAAAGAGTCTTTGTAATGGTCAGTATGTTTTCCATCACGTTTGAATCTTCAGAACCCTGGGCTTTGCTCTTTGTGGTTACTTTGTGGTTTATAGCTGCCAAGTGATCACAAGATCTAACGTGTCTCAGACATCAACAACATTACATGCACCTACCTTAGAAATGAATAAAATATACAAACTGTGGCTCATTAATACGTCAACATTTTGTCATTGTGGACAGCTGACAAGTGCTGTGGTATAAGAGAAATAAAACACTTCATTATTGTTGCGTGATCGATGCAAGTCCGATGCAAACGAGAACATCTTTAGCAGTTCCGTGCATCCAAGAGGGAACGGGAAACAAAGCGAGCTACCAAACTGTTCTCTTCTGTGACACATGAGGGCAGTGCAGTCTATGCATTATTTAGCAGAGCTCATTAACCCTGCACCGAGTACAACAGAAATTAGGAGTCCTGCTGATACACAAAGCGTTGCACTCTCTTGTCTTTTATCTCACTCTCTTTCCATCACACACCCAAAACACATGTACCGTTCCAACATGGAGTTGTGGAAGCGAATATGTGAACTGAAATGACACAGCTGGTGAAATCTGAAAGATGCAGGCCTGTTTCAATTGCATGGTTATCTTCAAATTTAAAAATGATCGCTGTAGATTGGAGGTTTTTTCTCTTTTTTTCTTTTAAATACCATTGTACCTCAGCAGGCACTGGAGTAGGACAGAAGCTTCGCTTATCTCTTTTAAAGCACATGTACAATTCAATCTCTTGTAGGAGTCCAATGAAATGTGGCTAATCGTGTCTGAAACACAACTCGGCCACGTGTGAAATATGCCTTTCTCCCAGCAAAGTGGCACTTCAGCTTTGATTTCAGATGACACCTGTGAGAAATCTGTTATTCCTATGCATCACATCCTGATTTAGCACGTCATATCTAGCTCATATACGATTTAAATCATTGTATCGGTGCAGAATATTTACACCAAATCCCTTCAGTAAATACTGTAGGACATACATATTAAGCAGCTATGAGGGAAATCCAGAAATACGTAAAGTGATGATATGGCCATTCATTTCATGCAAATCAGATATTTGACAACATAACCAAGAAGCCTGATCTTGCTCTATTGGTCTTCATTCAAATACATTTTCAAAACACTTATATTTCCATTTGATTCTTTTACAGAGATCTCCCTTTTAGTGTCAAGCCACAGAAAAAAGAGTAACCAACATGGTGTCAGACATGCAAATGTGTATCAATTTGCATGACCCACATTTACAAAGGTTAAGGTAAGGATTTGGGGCGGAGTTAGCAGTCATTCTTTTTCTTTCTTTCATTCTTTTTTTTTTTTTTTTGCAAGGCCAAAAGTATTTAGACACCTGACCATCACACACAAATGTGGGCCTTTCCTAAACTGATGCCACAAAGTTGTAAGCACACAACTGTATAGGATGTATGCTGTAGCATTATGATTTCTGATTCACTGGAACTAAACCTGTTCCAGCATGTCAATGCCACTGTGCCCAAACTGAGGTCCATGAAGACATAGTCTGCCCAATTTGGTGTGTACAGAACCCTGACCTCAACACTACTGTGACTGATTGGAACGCCTCCTGTGCACCAGGACTTCTCATCCTACATAAGTTCTCAATCTCACTAATGCTCATGTGGCTGAATGAGCACAAATTCCCACTGTCATGTTACAAAATCTAGTGGAAAGCCTTCCTAAATATAAGTGGTGGTTATTATAAAAGCAAAGGGGGACTAACTCCATATTAATGCCAATGGGTTTGGTTTGGGATGTCCAACACGCACATATAAATATGATGGTCAGGTGTCCACATACTTTTGGTCATATAGTCTACCCGGTTCTAATTTGTACATCATACTATCAGGGTGAAAGCAATACTGAATGTATTAATCTACTGGCACCGATAGTCTGTACATTTGCACACTGTGTACATTTATTGATCCGCCCTGTGGCACAGATGTTTTTGAGAGATTTTTTAAAATCTTAATTATGGGAAAATTAAACTTTAAACCCTAACTGTTTAGAAATGTTCCAACTTTATAGTACGTATTTTTAATTCATTGTGCCCAAATGTAATCAAAGCATACATCATGTTATTTTACTTTAAACATAAATAAACATTAGTGCTATATGTGCAATCTGAGTTATGAGTTATTAATGGCCAATTATGTGTTCGATTATGTCCTGTAAGGATGATATAAATGTGGCAGAATAATTTAATACAATTATCACTAATAGACCAATACAATTTTCATAATGAGTACTGAAGATGTATCTGTATTAAGAGATATTTTCCTTGCATCCTTTTTTTGTATAGTTCTAATGCAAATTTTATTTTTTAGCAGGTGCATGCTTGAAGTACATGGCTCTGATCATGTGACCAGTTAGTTACACCATATCCAAATGTTAATACCAAGGAACCCTGTAATTTAATGTGCAATTTGCCTTTGAGTAAAGGGTAAAAAAAAAAAGTAATAATAATAATAAATAAATAAAAAATATGTAGCTATAACAAACAGATCTGTCTTTTGTCTTTTTATCTTATTAGACTTCTCTCCATTATGTCTGTACTGCTTGTACCATGTTTCAACTGTTTTTCTTTACCATCTGGTTGTCCCATGCTCATACATTATGTGTCTAATTAGGCCTTTAAACTGAAATACCGCTACCCTAATCATGTTTCATCTGACTAGCCCACAGCTCAGAAAGCATGACTTGTCTTCAAAGGTGTAGACATTCACTGCTCATTTGAATTATTACTTGGATGACCAGGTATTAGCGTATCATGTGCCTGGTGCTCATCTGAAACTAAGGCTGTTTCTCAATTCTAAGAACGCAAAGAATGGACTTGCGTTCTCATGAAGACCGGTCCTGCCAGGCTAGCTTGGAAGAACGAACTCAGAAGGAACGCATCTTTGCGAGAATTGAAATGTGTTGCGATCTTCCTGTGGCGCAATGGACCGTCCCAGCACATTTCTAGTATTTGGACAGGACCCAACGCCTTTTCAGCGCTCCCTAAGTAACATGTTTCAGCTGGTTAATAGATGTACTGTTTAATTGCTGATTAACTAAAAGTTAATTAATCATGTTTTAATGTAGTAAGCTCTCTGTTTGCAACCGTGACCTCACGTTAACTAAATTTAAGCTAACAAGTTCACCGTTACCTCAGGATGGAAGCTAGCGTAGCTTAATTAAAATACTTCTGATGGATAAATTCGACTTTTCAGCAACTTCATATATATCTCAGTCTAAATCATATATCAAAATCATTCTTTTTAGATGCATATTTAGATTATTGTCGGTAAAAAAAAAACTTAAAAATTTAGATATGGGTCCAGGCTTCCGTCATCCGCTATTGTTTTGCCGCAGTGATGTCTGAGACTTCAAGCGGGTTCGGTACACTCGTCCGCATCCGATGCATCCTCGATATCAAGAACACATCCGGGTAATTTCATACGTCCCCAGCGCTTGCGTTCTTGAGTATTGGAATTGGTGGATGATGACGTAGAACGAGTACACAAGGATGCAAGATCGTATAAGAATGCGTACCGAGAAACAGCTTAAATCCCAGACAGAGACAAAGCTGCTGTACAGTATATCCTTGGAGATGCTAACCCCGTGTCAAGATCTTGTGATCTTTCTGGAGAACTCCCGGATCACAGCATCTGACAAGGTGGCTTGATTTGCAAGGTAGACATGCATCTAGACTCTTTTCTCTCCTGGCACCCACATGGTGACTGAACTTTCTCAAACAGCCGAATCACTGGCTGTCTCGGTTGTCTAAATCAAGACTAAAAACCTACTTATTCACTAACCACATCAGTGGCATCCATGATAAATTATATAATTAAATTCTGAGTTGACTTTTTTGGTTTAAACCCATTTTGTTGACATATTTTCAGTTTCGCATATTACCCACAATGCCATTTGACTACCTGCTGATAGTGGAGCTAGTGGCTTTAGCCTTCACTTTATCTATACTTGATGCAGCAGAGCTTTAGTCCATTAGTCTATCCAGCTCTCTCACCTCCTCATCTGTACACTCTGCTTAAACACATCATCTTCAACTTTTACTGTAGGTTAATACCACCTTCAGGATTGTTGTG